>NC_048602.1:18008310-18076730 GCF_003668045.3 Cricetulus griseus | reverse complement strand
AATCTCCCTAACCAAATCTAAAGAAAATCCATGCTTTGCCTTGCCTTGCCTTGCCCTGCCTAGCCTTGCCTTGCCTTGCCTTGCCTTGACTTGCGTTGCCTTGCCTCGACTTTCCTAGCATAAATGAGATTCCATCTCAACAAAAATCTATCGAAAATCCATGACCTTCCTTACATTCCATTGCCTACCCTTGCCTTGCCTTGCCTAAATGAGATTTTATCTCCCCAACCAAATCCAAACAAAATCCATGCCTTGCCTTGTCTTGCATTTCCTTTCCTTGCATTGCTAAATGACAATCTCTCTGTCTACTAATAAGAAAGAATATTCATGCTTTGCGTTGCCTTGCCTTGCCTTGCCTTGCCTAAATGAGATTTTTTCTCCCCATGCAAATCTAAAGAAAATCCATACTTTGCCTTGTTTTGCCTTTCATTTCCTTGCCTTGCCATGCCTAAATGAACTCACTCTCCCCAAACAAAAAGAAAGAATATTCATGCCTTGCCTTGCTTTGCCTTGTGTCGCCTAAATGAGATTCTATCTCCCTAACCAAATCTAAAGAAAATCCATGCTTTGCCTTGCCTTGCCTTGCCTTACCTTGTCATGCCTTGCCTTTATTAACAGAGATTCTATCTCCCGAACCAAATCTAAAGAATCCCATATCTTGCCGTGCCTTGACTTCATAAATGAGATTCATTCTCCCCTAAGAAATCTAAAGAAAATCCATGGCTTGCCTTGCCTTGCCTTGCCTTGCCATGCCTTGCCTTTACTAACAGAGATGATATCTCCTCAACCAAATCTAAAGAATCCCATGCCTGCCATGCCTTGCCTTGCATAAATGAGATTCAATCTCTGCAACCAAATAGAAAGAAAATCCATGCCTTGCCTTGCCTTGCCTTGTGTCGCCTAAATGAGATTCTATCTCCCTAACCAAATCTAAAGAAAATCCATGCTTTGCCTTGCCTTGCCTTGCCTTGCCCTGCCTGGCCTTGCCTTGCCTTGCCTTGACTTGCATTGCCTTGCCTCAACTTTCCTAGCCTAAATGAGATTCCATCTCAACAAAAATCTATCGAAAATCCATGACCTTCCTTACATTCCATTGCCTACCCTTGCCTTGCCTAAATGAGATTTTATCACCCCAACCTAACAAAATCCATGCCTTGCCTTGTCTTGCATTTCCTTACCTTGCATTGCTAAATGACAATCTCTCTGTCTACTAATAAGAAAGAATATTCATGCTTTGTGTTGCCTTGCCTTGCATTGCCTTGCCTAAATGAGATTCTATCTCCCCTACCAAATCAAAAAAAAAAAATCCATCCCTTACCTTGCCTTGCCTTGCTTTGCCATTCTTTGCCTTCTTTGCCTAAATGATAATCATTGTTCCTAAACAAATATAAAGGAATACCATGCCTTCTGGATCCTTGCCTTGCCTTGCCTTGCCTTGCCTAAATGAGCTTTTTTTCTCCCCAAGTAAAACTAAAGAAAATCCAAACCTTGCCTTGCCTTGCCTTTCATTTCCTTGCCTTGCATTGCCCTGCTTAAATGAGACCAATAAGAAAGAATGTTCATGCTTTGCTTTACCTTACATTGCATTGCCTTGAATAAATGAGATTCTCTATCTCCCCAACCAAATCTTAAGAAAATCCATGCCTTCCCTTGCCTTGCATTACCTTTTTTGCCATGCCTAGCCTTCCTTGCCTAAATGAGATTCTGTGTCCTCAACAAAATATAAAGAAAACGCATGCCTGTGGTGCCTTGCCTTTCCTTGCCTTTTCTAAAGGACATTCGGTCTATCCAACCAAATCTAAAGAAAATCCGTGCCTTTCCATGCATTGCCTTGCCTTGTCTTGCTTAAATGAGATTCTATCTCCCCAACCAAATCTAAAGAAAATCTATGCCTTGCCTTGACTTGTCTTGCCTTGCCTAGCCTTGCCTTGCCTAAATGAGATTCTATCTTCCCAAAAAATCTATAGAAAATCCATGATTTTTCTTACATTGCTTTGCGTTGCCATGCCTTGCCTTCCTTTCTTAAATGATATTCTTTGTCCCCAACCAAATATAAAGATTATCCATGCCTTGTGGTGCATTGTCTTGCCTTACCTGGCATGCCTAAATGAGATTCTATCTCTCAAATCTAATATGAAGAATATCCATGCCTTGTGGAGATTTGCCTCCCTTTCCTTGCCTTTCCTTTCCTTGCCTTGCCTTTTGTAACAGAGATTCTACCTGCCCAACTAAATCTAAAGAGTCCCATTCCTTGCCTTGCCTTGCCTTATGTAACAGAGATTCTATCTGCCCAACTAAATCTAAAGAATCCCATTCCTTGTGTTGCATTGCCTTGCCTTGCCTTGACTTGACTTGCTTAAATGAGATTTCATCTCAGCAACCAAATCTAAAGAAAATCCATGCCTTTCCATGCCTTCCCTTGCCTTGCCTTGCCCTGAATTTCCTTGCCTGAATGAGATTCTATATCCCCAATCAAATCTAAAGAAAATGCATGCCTTGCCTTGCCTTGCCTTGCCTTGCCTTGCCTTGCCTTGCCTAAATGAGACTCTATCTCCCAAACAAATAAGAAAGAATATTCATGTCTTGCCTTTCATTGCATTGCCTTGCCTTGCCTAAATGAGATTCTATCTCCCCAACCAAATCTAAGGAAATTCCATGCCTTCCCTTGCCTTGCCTTCCCTTGCATTGCCATGCCTTGCCTTCCTTGTCTAAATGAGATTCTTTGTCTCCAACAAAATATAAAGAAAACCAATGCTTTGTGTTGCCTTGCCTTGCCTTGACTTGACTTGCCTTACATTCCCTAAACGAGTTTCTATCTACCCAACCAAATATAAAGAAAATCTATGCCTTGTGGTGCCTTGGCATGACTTGCCTTGCCTTTCCTAAAAGAGCTTCTAACTCCCCAATCAAATCTAAAGGAACTACATGCCTTTCCTTGCCTTCCCTTGCCTATTCTTGCCTAAATGAGCTTCTATCTCCCCAACCAAATGTAAAGAAATTCCATGCCTTGCCTTGCCTTGCCTTGCCTACCCATAGCCTTGTGTAAATGAGATTTTATCTCTTCAACCAAATCTAAAGAAAATCCATGCCTTGTCTTGCCTTGCCTTACAATTCCTTGCCTTGCCTTGCCTAAATGAGACTCTCTCTCCCCAACCAATAAGAAAGAATATTCATGCCTTGCGTTGCCTTTCCTTGCATTGCCTTGCCTAAATGAGATTCTATCGCCCAAATCAAATGTAAAGAAAATCCATGCCTTCCCTTGCCTTGCCTTCCCTCCCATTCTTTGCCTTCCTTGCCTAAATGATATTCGTGTTCTCCAACCAAATATAAAGAAAATACATGCCTCCTGGAGCTTTGCCTTGCCTTCCCTGCCTTGCCTTGCTTTGCCATTCTTTGCCTTCCTTGCCTAAGTGATAATCTTTGTCTCAAACAAAATATAAAGAAAATCCATGCCTTCTGAATCTTTGCCTTGCCTTGCCTTGCCTTGTTTTGCCTTTCCTAACGGAGATTCTATCTCCCCAAGCAAATATAAAGGAAATCCATGCATTTCCTTGCCTTGCCTTGCCTTGTCTTGCCTTAATGAGATTCTATCTTCCCAACTAAATATAAAGAAAATTTATGCCTTGTGGTGCCTTGCCTTCCCTTGCCTTGCATTGCCTTGCCTTGCTTTGCCTTGCCTTGCCTTTCCTGAAGGACATTCAATCTCCCCAATTAAATCTAAAGAAATCCATGCCTTTCCATGCATTTCCTTGCATCGTCTTACCTAAATGAGATTCTATCTCCCCAACCAAATCTAAAGAAAATCCATGCCTTGCCTTGCCTTGCATTTGCTTACCTTGTCTTGCCTAAATGAGATTCTATCACCCCACCAATAAGATAGAATATACATGCATTGTGTTTCCTCACCTTTCATTGCCTTCCCTCAATTAGATACTATCTCCCCACACAAATCTAAACAAAATCCATGCCTTCCTTTGCCTTGCCTTGTCTTGCCATTCTTTGCCTTCTTTGCCTAAATGTATCTGTGTGCTGTGTTTGTTTGGTGTGAGTAGTGTAGTGTACATAAATGTGTGGTGTCCATGTGCGGGGTGTGTGTGTGTGTAGAGTATATTTCTAATGTATGTGTGTTTTGTGTGTTTTTGGTGTGTGTAGTGTATTTGTGTGGAGTATTGTGGTGTGTGTGTGTGTATTGTATATTTCTAGTGTATGTGTGTGGTGTGTGTTTTTTGGTGTGTGTATTGTAGTGTATGTTTGTGGTGTGTGTGCTGTGTGTTTGTTTGGTATGTGTGCGTAGTATATTTTGCAGTTTATTTGTGTTGGTGTGTTTGTTGTGTGTAGTGTAGTGTATGTGTGAGGTATGTGTATGCGATGTGTGTGTGTAGTGTATGTATGCGGTGTCTGTGTGCTGTGTGTGTGTTTGTAGTGTGTGTCTGCTGTGTATGTGTTTGTAGTGTTTGTGTGTGGTGTGTGTGTTTGGAGTGTTTGTGTTTACTGTATGTGTATGGTGTGTGTGTAGTGTATGTATGCTGTGTTTGTGCGGTTATGTGTTTGTAGTGTGAGTGTGTAGTGTGTGTGTTTGGTGTGTTGTGTTTACCCGCTGTGTGTGTTGTGTTGTCTGTAGTGTATGTTTGTAGTGTGCCTATGTGGTGTGTTTGTTTGGTGTGTGTGTGTGTGTAGGGTATCTGTGTAGTGTATATGTGTGGTGTGTGTGTTAGGTGTAAATAGTGTAGAGTATGTGAGTGGTGTGTGTATGCGGTGTGTGTGCGTGGAGTGTAAGTATGCTGTGTGTGTGCGGTTCATGTGTTTGTAGTGTATGTGTGCAGTGTGTGTGTTTGTAGTGTATGTGGGTGGTGTGTGTGTTTGGTGTGTTTGTGTTTACAGTATGTGTGTGGTGTTTTTGTGTAGTGTATGTTTGTAGTACATGTGTGTGTTGTGTGGGTTTTGTGTGTGTGTGTAGTGAATGTGTGTGGAGTATGTGTGTTGTGTGTGTGTGTAGTATATGTTTCTAGTGTATGTGTGTGGTGTATGTTTGTAGTGTATGTTTGTTGTGTATGTTTGAGTTGCATGTGTGCGATGTGTTTGTTTGGTGTGTGTTTGTACTGCATGTGTGTAGTATATGTGTGTGGTGTTTGTGTTTGGTGTGTTTGTGTTTACAGTATGTGTGTGGTGTGTTTGTGTAGTGTATGTTTGTAGTACATGTGTGAGGTGTGTGGGTTTGGTGTGTGTGTGTAGTGAATGTGTGTGGAGTATGTGTGTGGTGTGTGTGTAGTGTATGTTTCTAGTGTATGTGTGTGGTGTATGTTTGTAGTGTATATTTGTGTTGTATGTGTGCGATGTGTTTGTTTGGTATGTGTGTATGTAGTGCATGTGTGTAGTGTATGTGTGTGGTGTTTGTGTTTGGTGTGTGTAGTATAGTGTATGTTTATTTGTGTGTTTGCGGTGTGTGTGTAGTGTATGTATGCGGTCTGCGTGCAGTGTTTGTGTTTGTAGTGTGTGTGTGCGGTGTATGTGATTTTAGTGTATTGTTAGTTGTGTGTTTGTAGTGTGTTGTATTTACTGTATGTGTAGTGTTTGTATAGTTTATGTTTGTAGTGTATGTGTGTGGTGTGTGTTTTTGGTGTCTGTAGTGTAGTGTATGTGTGTGGTGTGTGTGTGCCGTGTTTGTGTTTTTAGTGTGTGTGTGCGGTGTGTGTAATGTATGTTTGTATGTATGAGTGTGGTGTATGTGTGTGGTGTGTGTATGTGTGGTGTGTTTGTGTGTAGTGTATGCATGAGGAGTGTGGGTGCCGCGTGTATTTGTAGTGTGAGTGTGTGCGTTGTATGTGTTTGTTGTGCATGTGTGTGGGTTGTGTGTTTGGTGTCTTTGTTTTTACTATGTGTGTGTGATGTGTGTAGTGTATGTTTGTAGTGTATTGTGTTGTGTGTGTGTATGGTGTGTGCGTGTAATGTATGTGTGTTGTGTGTTTGTAGTGTATGTTTATACTGTATGTGTGTGGTGTGTTTCTTTGGTGTGTGTAGGGTATGTGTGTAGTGTATATGTGTGGTGTGTGTTTGGTGTATATAGTGTAGTGTATGTTTGTGGTGTGTGTATGCGGTGTGTGTGCGTGTAATGTATGTAAGCTGTGTGTGTGTGTGGTGTTTGTGTTTGTGTTCACGGTGTATATGTTTGTAGTGTATGTGTACAGGGTGTGTGTTTGTAGTGTATGTGTGTGGTGTGTGTTTGGTGTGTTTGTTTTTACAGTATGTGTGTGGTGTGTTTGTGTAGTGTATGTTTGTAGTACATGTGTGAGGTGTGTGGGTTTGGTGTGTGTGTGTGTGTAGTGAATGTATGTGGAGTATGTGTGTGGTGTGTTGTGAAGTGTATGTTTCTAGTGTATGTGTGTGGTGTATGTTTGTTGTGTATGTTTGTATTGTGTGTTTGAGTTGCATTTGTGCGATGTGTTTGTTTGGTGTCTGTGTGTGTGTACTGCATGTGTGTAGTGTATATGTGTGGTATTTGTGTTTGGTGTGTTTGTGTTTACAGTATGTGTGTGGTGTGTTTGTGTAGTGTATGTTTGTTGTACATGTGTGTGATGTGTGGGTCTGGTGTGTGTGTGTAGTGAATGTGTGTGGAGTATGTGTGTGATGTGTGTGTGTAGTGTATGTTTCTAGTGTATGTGTGTGGTGTGTGTTTGTTGTGTATGTTTGTGTTTTATGTGTGCGATGTGTTTGTTTGGTTTGTGTGTGTGTGTGCATTGCATGTATGTAGTGTAAGTGTTTGGTGTTTGTGTTTGGTGTGTGTAGTGTAGTGTATGTGTGTGGTGTGTGTTTGTGGTGTGTGTGTGTAGTGAATGTATGTGGTTTGTGTGCAGTGTTTGTGTTTGTAGTGTGTGTGTGCGGTGTATATGTTTGTAGTGTATGTTTGTTGTGTGTGTTTGGTGTGTTGTATTTACTGTATGTGTGTGGTGTGTGTATAGTTGATGTTTTTAGTGTATGTGTGTGGTGTGTGTTTTTGGTGTGCGTAGTGTACTGTATGTGTATGGTATGTGTGTGCCGTGTTTGTGTTTTTAGTGTGTGTGTGCGATGTGTGTAGTGTAAGTTTGTAGTGTATTGTGTGGTGTATGTGTGTGGTGTTTGTGTGAGTAGTATTGGTTTCTAATGTTGTGTGTGTTGTGTGTTTTTGGTGTGAGTAGTGTACTGTATGTGTGTGGTGAGTGTGTGTGTGTGGTGTGTTTGTGTTTAGTATGCATGAGTTGTGTGGGTGCCGCGTGTGTTTCTAGTGTGTGTGTGTGCATTGTATGTTTTGTAGTGCAAGTGTATGGGGTGTGTGTTTGTTGTCTTTGTTTTTACTATGTGTGGGTGGTGTGTGTGTGTAGCATGTGTGTGTAGTGTATATGTATGGTGTGTGTGTTTGGTGTATATGGTGTAGTGTATGTTTGTGTTGTGTGTATGCGGTGTGTGTGCATGTAGTCTATATATGGTGTGTGTGTGTGCGGTGTCTGTGTTTGTGTGTGTGGTGTATGTGTAGTGTATGTGTGCAGTGTGTGTGTTTGTATTGTATGTGCGTGGTGTGTGTTTTTGGTGCGTGTAGTGTAGTGTTTGTGTATGGTGTGTGTTATTGATGTGTGTAGTGTAGTGTATGTGTGTGGTGTGTTTGTTTGCTCTCTGTGTGTAGTTTACGTGTATAATGTATGTGTGTGGTATGTGTGTTTGGTGTGTGTGTGTGTAGTGAATGTGAGTGGAGTATGTGTGTGTTGTGTGTGTAGTGTATGTTTCTAGTGTATGTGTGTGGTGGGTGGTTTTGGTGTTAGTTTATGTTTGTGGTGTATGTGTGCGGTGTGTTTGGTGATTATGTAGTGTATGTGTGTAGTGTATGTGTGTGGTGTGTGTGTTTGGTGTATGTAGTTTAGTTTATATGTGTGTTGTGTGCGTGCGGTCTGTGTAGTGTAGTGTATTATGCGGTGTGTGGGTGCGGTGTTTGTGTTTGTACATTGTGTGTGTGTTTGGTATATATGTTGGTAGTGTATGTGTGCTGTGTGTTTTTTTGGTGTGTGTGTATAATGTATGTGTATAGTGTATGTGTGTGCTGTGTGTTTTTGGTGTGTTTAATGTAGTGTATTGTGCGGTGTGTTTGTGTGTAGTGCATGTGTGTGGTGTGCGTATGCGGTGTGTGTAGTGTAGTATATATGTGTGGTGTGTGTGCGGTGAGTGTTTTTGTAGTGTATGTGTGTGGTGTGAGTATTTGTAGTGTGTATGTTTTTGTAGTGTGTGTGTGGTGTGTCTTATGGTGTGTTTTTATTTGTGTGTTGTGTGTGTGGTGTATGTTTCTAGTGTATGTGTGTGCTGTGTGTTTTTGGTGTGTGTAGGGTAGTTTATGTTAGTTGCGTATGTGTGCGGTGTGTTTGTTTGGTGATTATGTAGTGTATGTGTGTGGTGTGTGTATGTAGTTTAGTTTATATGTGTGATGTGTGTGTGCGGTGTGTGTAGTGTAGTGCATGTATGCTGTGTGTGTGTTTGTTGTTTGTGTTTGTAGTGTGTGTGTGATGTACGTGTTTGAGGTGTATGTGTGCGGTGTGTTTGTGTGTAGTGTATGTGTATGGTGTGTGTGTCTGTTGTGTTTGTGTTTATACTATGTGTGTGTTTTGCGTTGGTGTAGTGTTTGTTTGTAGTTCATGCGTGTTGTACGTGTGTTTGGTGGGAGTATGTAGTGAATGTGCAGTATGTGTGTGGTGTGTGTGTAGTGTATGTTTCTAGTGTATGTGTGTGGTGTGTGTTTTTGGTGAGTGTAGGGTAGTTTATGTTTGGGGCCATGTGTGCGCTGTGTTTGTTTGGTGATTATGTAGTGTATGTGATGTGTGTGTTTGGTGTATGTAGTTTAGTTTATATGTGTGGTGTGTGTGCGGTGTGTGTAGTGTGTAGTGTATGTATGTGGTGTGTGGGTGAAGTGTTTGAGATTGTAGTATATTTGTGCAGTGTGTGTGTTTGTAGTGTATGTGCTTGGTGTGTGTTACTGATGTGTGTAGTGTAGTGTATGTATGCAGTGTGTGTGCTGTGTTTCTATTCGTAGTGTGTGTGCATTGTACGTTTTTGTAGTGTATGTGTGCGGGGTGTGTGTTTGCAGTGTGTGTGTGCGCTGTATGTTTTTGTAATGTGTGTGGTGTGTCTTATTGTGTGTTTGTATGTGTGTGTTGTGTGTGTAGTGTATGTAGTCGTGTATGTGTGTGGTGTGTTTGTTTGGTGTGTGTGTGTGGCGTACATGTGTAGTGTATATGTATGGTGTGTGTGTTTGGTGTATATAGGCTAGTGCATGTTTGTCGTGTGCGTATGATGTGTGTTTGTGTGTATTGTATATATGTGCTGTGTGTGTGCGGTGTTTGTGTTTGTAGTGCGTGTGCGTTGTACGTGTTTGTAGTGTATGTATGCGGTGTGTTTGTGTGTAGTGTATGTGTGCGGTGTGTGTTTTTGGTTTGTTTACTGTAGTGTATGTGTGTGGTGTGCTTATGCGGTGTGTGTAGTGTAGCATATATATTGTGTGTGTGTGCGGTGTGTGTAGTGTAGTGTATGTATGCGGTGAGTGTGTGCGGTGTTTATCTTTGTAGAGTGTGTGCGGTGTGTGTGTTTGTAGTGTATGTGTGCGGTGTTAGTGTTTGTATTGTGTGTGGGGGGTAAGATTTTGTAGTGTGTGTGTGGTGTGTCTTATGGTTTGTTTTTATGTGTGTGTTGTCTGTGTGTAGTGTATGTTTCTAGTGTATGTGTGTGCTGTGCGTTTTTGGTGTGTGTAGGGTAGTTTATGTTTGTTGCGTATGTATGCGGTGTGTTTGTTTGGTGATTATGTAGTGTATCTGTGTAGTGTATGTGTGTGTTGTGTGTGTTTGGTGTATGTAGTTTAGTTTATATGTGTGATGTGTGTGTGCGGTGTGTGTAGTGTAGTGCATGTATGAGGTGTGTGTATTTGTTGTTTGTGTTTGTAGTGTGTGTGTGATGTACGTGTTTGAGGTGTATGTGTGCGGTGTGTTTGTGTGTAGTGTATGTGTATGGTGTGTGTGTCTGTTGTGTTTGTGTTTATACTATGTGTGTGTTTTGCGTTGGTGTAGTGTTTGTAGTTCATGCATGTTGTACGTGTGTTTGGTGTGAGTATGTAGTGAATGTGGAGTATCTGTGTGGTGTGTGTGTAGTGTATGTTTCTGGTGTATTTGTGTGGTGTTTGTTTTTGGTGTGTGTGTATAATGTATGTGTATAGTGTTTGTGTGTGCTGTGTGATTTTGGTGTGTTTAATGTAGTGTATGTGTGCGGTGTGCCTATGCGGTGTGTGTAGTGTAGTATATTTGTGTTATGTGTGTGCGGTGTGTGTAGTGTAGTGTATGCATGCAGTTTGTGTGTGCGGTGTTTGTCTTTGTAGTGTGTGTGCGTTCTACTTGTTTGTAGTGTGTGTGCGGTGTGTGTGTTTGTAGTGTATGTGTGTGGTGTGAGTGTTTGTAGTGTGTATGTTTTTGTACTGTGTGTGTGGTGTGTCTTATGGTGTGTTTTTATGTGTGTGTTGTGTGTGTGTGGTGTATGTTTCTAGTGTATGTGTGTGCTGTGTGGTTTTTGGTGTGTGTAGGGTAGTTTATGTTTGTTGCGTATGTGTGCGGTGTGTTTGTTTGGTTATTATGTAGTGTATGTGTGTGGTGTGTGTGTTTGGTGTATGTAGTTTAGTTTATATGTGTGATGTATGTGTGCGGTGTGTGTAGTGTAGTGCATGTATGCTGTGTGTGTGTTTGGAGTTTGTGTTTGTAATGTGTGTGCATTGTACGTGTTTGAGGTGTATGTGTGCAGTGTGTTTGTGTGTAGTGTATGTGTATGGTGTGTGTGTCTGTTGTGTTTGTGTTTATAGTATGCGTGTGTTTTGCGTTGGTGTAGTGTTTGTTTGTAGTTCATGCGTGTTGTACGTGTGTTTGGTGGGATTATTGTAGTGAATGTGCCGTATGTTTGTGGTGTGTGTGCAGTGTATGCTTCTATTGTATGTGTTTGGTGTGTGTAGTGTAGTTTATGTTAGTGGCGTGTGTGTGCGGTGTGTTTGTTTGGTGTGTGTATAGTGTATGTGTATAGTGTATGTGTGTGCTGTTGTTTTTGCGGTGTTTAGTGTAGTGTATGTGTGTGGTGTGTATATGCGGTGTCTGTAGTGTAGTGTATGTATGCCGTGTGTGTGTTTCGTGTGTGTTTTTAGTGTGTTTGCGTTGTACGTGTTTGTAGTGTATGTGTGCGGTGTGTGTTTTTGTAGTGTGTGTGCGATGTATGTTTTTGTAGTGTGTGTGTGGTGTGTCTTATGGTGTGTTTGTATGGGTGTGTTGTGTGTGTGTAGTGTATGTAGTAGTGTATGTGAGGTGTGTTTGTTTGGTGTGTGTGTGCAGCGTATGTGTGTAGTGTATATGTATGGTGTGTGTTTTTGGTGTGTTTAGTGTAGTGTATGTGTGTGGTGTGTGTAATTTAGTTTATATGTGTGGAGTGTGTGTGGTGTAAGTTTCTAATGTATGTGTGTGGTGTGTTTGTTTGGTGTCTGTGCAGTCTATGTGTAGTGTATATGTGTGTTGTGTGTGTTTGGTGTGTGTAGTGTAGTGTGTGTAGTGTATGCATGTCGGTTGTGTGTGCGGTGTATATCTTTATAGTGTATGTGTGCGGTGTGTTTGTTTGTTGTTTGTGTGTCGTGTATGTGTGTAGTGTATGTCTTTGGTTTTAGTGTTTGTTGTTTTGTGTAGTGTATTTATGCCGTGTGTGAGTTTGCTATGTGTGTGTGTGGTGTACGACGTTGTAGTTTATGTGTGTGGTGTTTATGCGGTGTGTGTACGTGTAGTATATGTATGCTGTGGTGTGTGCGGTTTTTATGTTTGTAGTGAGTGTTTGAGGTGTATGTGTTTTTAGTGTATGTTGCAGTGTGTGTGTCTGAAGTGTATGTGCTTGGTGTGTGTTTTTAGTGTGTGTACTGTAGTGTATGGGTGTGGTGTGTTATTGATTTGTGTAGTGTAGTGTATGTTTGATGTGTGTGGGTCCGGTTTTTGTGTATGTATTGTGTGTATACGATTTATGTGTTTGTAGTGTTTGTGTGCGGGGTATATGTTTGTAGTGTATTTGTGGGGTGTGTTTCTTTGGTGTGTGTGTATAGTGTATGTGTATAGTGTATTGTGTGCTATGTGTTTTTGCTGTGTTTAGTGTAGTGTATGTGTGTGGTGTGTGTGCGGTGTGTGTAGTGTAGTGTATGTATGCGGTGTGTGTTTGATGTTTGTGTTTGTAGTGCGTATGCGTTGTACTTGTTTGTAGTGTATGTGTGTGGGGTGTGTGTTGTGTTTGTGTTTATAGTATGTGTGTGTTTTGTGTTGGTGTAGTGTATGTTTGTTATACATGTGTGTTGTACGTGTGTTTTGTGGGAGTATTTTAGTGAATGCTTGTGGAGTATCTGTGTGGTGTGTGTGTAGTATAGGTTTCTAGTGTATGTGTGTGGTGTGTGTTTTGGGTGTGTGTAGGGTAGTTTATGTTTGTGGCTTATGTGTGTGCTGTGTTTGTTTGGTGATTAGGTAGTGTATGTGTGTAGTGTATGTGTGTGGTTTGTGTCTTTGGTGTATGTAGTTTAGTTTATATGTGTGGTGTGTGTGTGTGGTGTGTGTAGTGTAGTGTATGTATGCTCTGTGTGGGTGCGGTGTTTGTGTTTGTATTGTGTGTGTGCGGTATATGTGTTTGTAGTGTATGTGTATGTTGTGTGTGTATGGTGTGTTTGAGTGTACTGTATTTTGTCGTGTTTGTGTAGTGTATGACTCTAGTATATGTGTGAGGTGTGTTTGTTGGGCATTTGTACAGTGAATCTGTGTGGTTTGTGGGTGGTTTGTGTGTTTTGTGTGTTTTGTGTTGGTGTAGTGTATGTTTGTAGTACATGTGTGATGTATGTGTGTTAGGTGGGAGTATTGTAATGAACGTTTGTGGAGTATGTGTGTGGGGTGTGTGTAGTTTATGTTTCTTGTGTATGTGTTGTGTGTGTTTTTGGTGTGTGTAGGGTAGTTTCTGTTTGTGGCTTATGTGTGTGCAGTGTTTGTTTGGTGATTATGTAGTGTATGTATGTTGTGTGTGTGTGTGTGGTGTATGTAGTGGGGTGTGTGTGTGCGGTGTGTGTAGTGTGTAGTGTATGTATGCGGTGTGTGGGTGAGGTGTTTGTGATTGTAGTATATTTGTGCAGTGTGTGTGTTTGTAGTGTATGTGCTTGGTGTGTGTTATTGATGTGTGTAGTGTAGTGTATGTATGCGGTGTGTGTGTGCTGTGTTTCTATTCGTAGTGTGTGTGCATTGTACGTTTTTGTAGTGTATGTGTGCGGGGTGTGTGTTTGTAGTGTGTGTGCGCTGTATGTTTTTGTAAAGTGTGTGGTTGTCTTATGGTGTGTTTGTATGTGGCTGTTGTGTGTGTAGTATATGTAGTCGTGTATGTGTGTGATGTGTTTGTTTGGTGTGTGTGTGGCGTATGTGTGTAGTGTATATGTATGGTGCATGTGTTTCGTGTATACAGGGTAGTGCATGTGTGTGGTGTGCGTATGAGGTGTGTTTGTATGTAGTGTATGTATGCGGTGTGTGTGTGCGGTTTTTGTGTTTGTAGTGTGGGTGCGTTGTACGTGTTTGTAGTATATGTGTGTGATGTGTGTTTTTTAGTGTGGTTAATGTAGTGTATGTGTGTGGTGTGCGTGTGCGGTGTGTGTAGTGTAGTATATATGTGTGATGTGTGTGTGCGGTGTGTGTAGTGTAGTGTATGTATGCGGTGTGTGTGTTTGGTGTATGTGTTTGTAGTGTGTGTGCGTTGTACGTGTTTGAGGTGTATGTGTGCGGTGTGTTTGTGTGTAGTGTATGTGTATGGTGTGTGTGTCTGTTGTGTTTGTGTTTATACTATGTGTGTGTTTTGCGTTGGTGTAGTGTTTGTTTGTAGTTCATGCGTGTTGTACGTGTGTTTGGTGGGAGTATGTAGTGAATGTGCAGTATGTGTGTGGTGTGTGTGTAGTGTATGTTTCTAGTGTATGTGTGTGGTGTGTGTTTTTGGTGAGTGTAGGGTAGTTTATGTTTGGGGCCATGTGTGCGCTGTGTTTGTTTGGTGATTATGTAGTGTATCTGTGTAGTGTATGTGTGTGTTGTGTGTGTTTGGTGTATGTAGTTTAGTTTATATGTGTGATGTGTGTGTGCGGTGTGTGTAGTGTATTGCATGTATGAGGTGTGTGTGTGTTTGTTGTTTGTGTTTGTAGTGTGTGTGATGCACGTGTTTGAGGTGTATGTGTGCGGTGTGTTTGTGTGTAGTGTATGTGTATGGTGTGTGTGTCTGTTGTGTTTGTGTTTATACTATGTGTGTGTTTTGCGTTGTTGTAGTGTTTGTAGTTCATGCATGTTGTACTGTGTTTGGTGTGAGTATGTAGTGAATGTGGAGTATGTGTGTGGTGTGTGTGTAGTGTATGTTTCTGGTGTATGTGTGTGGTGTTTGTTTTTGGTGTGTGTGTATAATGTATGTGTATAGTGTATGTGTGTGCTGTGTGATTTTGGTGTGTTTAATGTAGTGTATGTGTGCGCCGTGGGTATGCGGTGTGTATACTGTAATATGTTTGTGTTATGTGTGTGCGGTGTGTGTAGTGTAGTGTATGTATGCAGTTTGTGTGTGCGGTGTTTGTCTTTGTAGTGTGTGTGCGTTCTGCTTGTTTGTAGTGTGTGTGCGGTGTTTGTGTTTGTAGTGTGTGTGCCGTGTGTGTGTTTGTAGTGTATGTATGCGGTGTGTTTGTGTAGTGTATGTGTGTGGTGTGTGTATTTGGTGTATGTTGTTTAGTTTGTATGTATGGTGTTTGTGTGCGGTGTGTTTAGTGTAGTGTATGTATGCAGTGTGTGGGTTCGGTGTTTGTGTTTGTATTGTGTGTGTGCGATGTATGTGTTTGTAGTGTTAGTGTGTGGCATATATGTTTGTAATGTATGTGTGCTGTGTGTTTTTTTGGTGTGTGTGTTTAATGTATGTGTATAGTGTATGTGTGTGCTGTGTGTTTTTGGTGTGTTTATTGTAGTGTATGTGTGTGGTGTGTGTATGCGGTGTGTGTAGTGTAGTATATATGTGTGGTGTGTGTGCAGTATGTGTAGTGTACAGTATAAATGCGGTGTGCGTGTGCGGTGTTTGTATTTGTAGAGTGTGTGCGTTGTACGTGTTTTTAGTGTATGTTTGCGGTGTGTTTGTGTGTAGTGTATATGTGTGGTGTGTGTTTTTGGTTTGTTTGTGTTAATAGTAAGTGTGTGTGTTGTGTTTGTGTAGTGCATGTTTGTAGTACATGTGTGTGGTATGTGTGTTTGGTGGGAGTATTGTAGTGAATGTGTGTGGAGTATGTGTGTGGTGTGTGTAGTGTATGTTTCTAGCGTGGTGTGTGTTTTGGGTGTGTGTAGGGTAGATTATGTTTGTGGCATATGTGTGTGCTGTGTTTGTTTGGTGATAATGTAGTGAATTGTGTGGTATGTGTATGTTGTATGAAGTTTAGTTTATATGTGTGGTGTGTGTGCGGTGTGTGTATTGTATTGTATGTATGTGGTGTGTGGGTCCGGTGTGTGTGTTTGTATTGTGAGCATGCGGTATATGTGTTTGTAGTGTATGTGTACGGTGTGTGTGTTTGGTGTGTTTGAGTGTACTGTATTTGTGTCGTGTATGTGTGTAGTGTATGTTTCTATTGTATGTGTTTGGTGTGTTTGTTTGGTTTCTATGCACTGTATGTGTAGAGTATTGTGTGGTATGTGTGTTTGGTGTGTGTAGTGTAGTTTATGTTAGTGGCGTGTGTGTGCGGTGTGTTTGTTTGGTGTGTGTGTATAGTGTATGTGTATAGTGTATGTGTGTCCTGTGTGTTTTTGCTGTGTTTAGTGTAGTGTATGTGTGTGGTGTGTGTATGCGGTGTGTGTACTGTAGTATATATGTGTGGTGTGTGTGCGGTGCGTGCAGTGTGTGTGGTGTGTGTGTGCGTTGTTTGTGTTTGTAGTGCGTGTGCGTTGTACGTGTTTGTAGTGTATGTGTGCGGTGTGTTTGTTTGGTGATTATGTGTGTATCTGTGTAGTGTATGTGTGTTGTGTGTGTGTTTGGTGTATGTAGTTTAGTTTATATGTGTGATGTGTGTGTGCGGTGTGTGTAGTGTAGTGCATGTATGTGGTGTGTTTGTTGTTTGTGTTTGTAGTGTGTGTGCGATGTACGTGTTTGAGGTGTATGTGTGCAGTGTGTTTGTGTGTAGTGTATGTGTATGGTGTGTGTGTGTCTGTTGTGTTTGTGTTTATAGTATGTGTGTGTTTTGCATTGGTGTAGTGTATGTTTGTAGTTCATGTGTGTTGTACATGTGTTTGGTGAAAGTATTGTAGTGAATGTGGAGTATGTGTGTGGTGTGTGTGTAGTATATGTTTCTAGTGTATGTGTGCGGTGTTTGTTTTTGGTGTGTGTGTATAATGTATGTGTATAGTGTATGTGTTTGCTGTGTGTTTTCGTGTGTTTAGTGTAATGTATGTGTGTGATGTGTATATGTAATGTGTGTAGTGTAGTATATATGTGTGGTGTGTGTGCGGTGTTTGTGTTTGTAGTGTGTGCTCAAGGTGTATATGTTTTTAGTGTATGTGTACAGGGTGTGCATTTGTAGTGTATGTGTGTGGTGTGTGTTTGGTGTGTTTGTTTTTACAGTATGTGTGTGGTGTGTTTGTGTAGTGTATGTTTGTATTACATGTAAGAGGTGTGTGGGTTTGGTGTGTGTGTGTGAGTGTTGTGAATGTATGTGGAGTATGTGTGGTGTGTGTGTGTGTGAAGTGTATGTTTCTAGTGTATGTGTGCGGTGTATGTTTGTTGTGTATGTTTGTAGTGTATGTTTGAGTTGCATGTGTGCGATGTGTTTGTTTTGTGTACGGCATGTGTGTAGTGTATATGTGTGGTATTTGTGTTTGATGTGTTTGTGTTTACAGTATGTGTGTGGTGTGTTTGTGTAGTGTATGTTTGTTGTACATGTGTGTGGTGTGTAGGTTTGGTGAGTATGTTTGTGTTTTATGTGTGCGATGTGTTTGTTTGGTTTGTTTGTGTGTGCATTGCATGTGTGTAGTGTAAGTGTTTGGTGTTTGTGTTTGGTGTGTGTAGTGTAGTTTATGTGTGTGGTGTGTGTTTGCAGTGTGTGTGTGTAGTGAATGTATGTGGTTTGTGTGCGGTGTTTGTGTTTGTAGTGTGTGTGTGCGGTGTATGTGTTTGTAGTGTATGTGTTTGTTGTGTGTGTTTGGTGTATGTGTGTGTAAAGTTGATGTTTTTAGTGTATGTGTGTGGTGTGTGTTTTTGGTGTGCGTGGTGTACTGTATGTGTATGGTATGTGTGTGCCGTGTTTGTGTTTTTACTGTGTGTGTGCGGTGTGTGTAGTGTACGTTTGTAGTGTATGTGTGTAGTGTTTGTGTGAGTAGTATTTGTTTCTAATGTTGTGTGTGTTGTGTGTTTTTGGTGTGAGTAGTGTATGTGTGTGGTGAGTGTGTGTGTGTGGTGTGTTTGTGTTTAGTATGCATGAGTTGTGTGGGTGCCGCCTGTGTTTCTTGTGTGTGTGTATGTGCGTTGAATGTTTTGTAGTGCAAGTGTGTGGGGTGTGTGTTTGTTGCCTTTGTTTTTACTATGTGTGGGAGGTGTGTGTGTGTAGCCTGTGTGTGTAGTGTATATGTATGGTGTGTGTGTTTGGTGTATATAGTGTAGTGTATTTTTGTGGTGTGTATGCGGTATGTGTGCGTGTAGTCTATGTATGTTGTGTGTGTGTGCGGTTTTTGTGTTTGTAGTGTGTGTGTAGTGTATGTGTGCAGTGTGTGTGTTTGTTTTGTATGTGCGTAGTGTGTTTTTGGTGCGTGTAGTGTAGTGTTTGTGTATGGTGTGTGTTATTGATGTGTGTAGTTTAGTGTATGCTTGAGGTGTATGTGTGCGGTTTGTTTGGTGATTATGTAGTGTATGTGTGTAGTGTATGTGTGTGGTGTATGTAGTTTAGTTTCTATGTGTGGTGTGTGTGTACGGTCTGTGTAGTGTAGTGTATGTATGCGGTGTGTGGGTGCGGTGTTTGTGTTTGTACATTGTGTGTTTGGTATATGTGTTTGTAGTGTATGTGTACGGTGTGTGTGTATGCTGTGTTTGAGTGTACTGTATTTGTGTCTTGTGTGTGTGTGGTGTATGTGTTTGGTGCACACACCAATGTCTGTGCAGTGTATGTGTACTGTATGTGTGTGGTGTGTGTGTTTGGTGTGTGTAGTGTAGTTTATATTTGTGGCGTATGTGTGCGGTGTGTTTATTTTGTGTGTGTTTGTGTAGTCTATGTTTCTAGTGTATGTGTGTGCTGTGTGTTTTTGGTGTTTGTAGTGTAGTGTATGATTTTAGTGTATGTGTGTAGTGTGTGTGTGCCTTGTATGTGTTTGTAGTGCATGTGTTCGGAGTGTTTTTTGTGTGTGTAGTGTTGTTTATGTTTGTGGTTTATGTGTGAGGTGTGTTTGTTTGGTGAGTGTGTAGTGTATGTGTGTTGTGTATGTGTGTGGCGTTTGTCATGGATGTGTGTAGTGTAGTGTTTGGTGTCTTTGTGTTTACTATATTGTGTGGTGTGTATGTGTTGGGTATGTGTGTTGTGTGTGTGTTTGTAGTGTATGTTTCTATTGTATGTGTGTGGTGTTTGTTTTTGCTGGTCTAGTGTATGTTTGTTGTGGATGTGTGCGTTGTGTTTGTTTGGTGTGTGTATGTAGTGTATTGCGTGGTGTGTTTGTGTGGTGTGTGTGTAGTGTATGTGTGTTGTTTGTATTTGGTGTGTTTTTGTTTACTGTATTGTGCTGTGTGTGTAGTAAATGTTTGTAGTGTATGTGTGTGGTGTATGTGTATGGTGATTGTGTGTAGTATTTGTTTCTAATGTTGTGTGTTGTGTATGCTTTTTTGTGTGTGTAGTGTAGTGTATGTTTGTGGTGTATGTGTGTGGTGTCTGTGTGTAGTGTATGCATGAGGTGTGTTTGTAGTATGTGTTGTGCTTGTATGTGTTTGTAGTGCATGTGTGTGTTTGGTGTCTGTTTTTACGATGTGTGTGTGGTGTGTGTATGTTTGTAGTCTATTGTGTTGTGTGTTGGTATGGTGTGATAGTGTAGTGTATGTGTGTTATGTGTCTGTTTGTAGTGTATGTGTATGGTATGTGTTTGGTGTGTGACTTTGGTGTGTGTAGTGTAGTGCATGTTTGTTGTGTATGTGTGCGGTATTTTTGTTTGGTGTGTGTGTTTTTTGTATGTGTGTGGTGTGTTTGTTTTTGTGTGTAATGTAGTGTATGTGTGTGGTGTGTATGTGCGGTGTGTGTGTGTAGTATAAGTATGCCGTGTGTGTGTGCGGTGTTTGTGTTTGTAGTGTGTGTGTGCGGTGTTGTGTTTGTAGTTGTATATGTGTGGTTTGTATGTTTTAGTGTGCTTGTTTTTACTGTATGTGTGTGGTGTGTGTGTATAGTTTATGTTCGTAATGTATGGTGTATTGTGTGTTGTGTGTGTGTAGTGTATGTTCTGTGTATTGTGTGTGTGTGTGTAGTGTAGTGTATGTTATGGGTGTATATTTGCGGTGTGCTTGATGTGTGTGTAGTGTATGTGTGTGTGTGTGTTTTTGTTTTAGTGCAGTGTTTGTGTGTACTGTGTGTGCGGTGTGTATGTGTAGAGTATGTGTGGTGTGTGTGTGTGCGGTGTGTGTTTTTGTAGTGTGTGTGTGCGGTGTTTGTGTTTGTAGTGTGTGTGCGGTGTGTGTTTGTGTGTGTGTGCGGTGTATGTTTTTGTAGTGTGTGTGTGTGTGTGGTGTGTCTTATGTTGTGTTTGTATGTATGTGTTGTGTATGTGTAGGGTATGTAGTAGTGTGTACGTGTGAGGTGTGCTTGTTTGGTGTGTTTGTTTAGCGTATATGTGTAGTGTATATATATGGTGTGTGTGTTTGGTGTATATACTGTAGTGTATGTGTGTGATGTGTGTATGTGGTGTGTGGGCGTGAAGTGTATGTATGCTGTGTGTGTGTGGTTGTTTTTGTTTGTATTGTGTGTGCAGTGTATGTGTTCGTAGTGTATGTGTGTAGTGTGTGTGTTTGTAGTGTATGTGCTTGGTGTGTTATTGGTGAGTGTTTGTTTGTGGTGTGTGTTATTGATGTGTGTAGTGTAGTGTATGTTTGAGGTGTATGTGTGCGGTGTGTTTGCTGTGTGTGGGGGGAGTGTATGCAGTGTGTGTGCGTGTAGTTTATGTATGCTGTGTGTGTGCGGTGTTTGTGTTTGTAGTGAGTGTGGGCGGTGTATGTGTTTGTAGTGTATGTGTGCAGTGTGTGTCTTTGTAGTGTATGTGTTTTGTGTGTGTTACTGAGGTGTGTAGTGTAGTGTATGTTTGAGGTATATATATATATATATATATGTTGTTTGTTTCTGTGTGTGTGTATTGTATGTGTATAGTGTATGGGTATGGTGTGTGTTTTTGGTGAGTTTAGTGTAGTTTATGTGTGTGGTGTGTGTATGCGGTGTGTGTAGTGTAGTATATATGTGTGGTGTGTGTGCTGTATGTCTAGTGTAGTGTATGAATTCGGCCTGAGTGTGCGGTGTTTGTATTTGTAGTTTGTGTGCGTTGTACGCGTTTGTAGTGTATGGGTGTGGTTTGTTTGTGTGTAGTGTATGTGTGTGGTATGTGTGTTTGGTGTGTTTGTGTTTATAGTAAGTGTGTGTGCTGTGTTTGTGTAGTGTATGTTTGTAGTACATGTCTGTGGTATGTGTGTTTGGTGGGAGTATTGTAGTGAATGTGTGTGGAGTATTGTGTGGTGTGTGTGTAGTGTATGTTTCTAGTGTATGTGTGTGGTGTGTGGTTTTGGTGTGTGTAGGATAGTTTATGTTTGTGGCGTATGTGTGCGCTGTGTTTGTTTGGTGATTATGTAGTGTATGTATTATGTAGTGTATTGTGTGGTGTGTGTATGGTGTATGTAGTTTAGTTTATATGTGTGGTGTGTGTGTGCGGTGTGTGTATTGTAGTGTATGAATGTGGTGTGTGGGTGCGGTGTTTGTGTTTGTATTGTGTGTGTCCGGTATATGTGTTTGTAGTGTATGTGTATGGTGTGTGTGTATGGTGTGTTTGAGTGTACTGTATTTGTGTCGTGTGTGTGTGTGTGTGTGTAGTGTATGTTTCTATTGTATGTGTTTGGTGTGTTTGTTTGGTGTCTTGCAGTGTATGTGTAGTGTATTGTGTGGTGTGTTTGTTTGGTGTGTGTAGTGTAGTTTATATTAGTGGCGTGTGTGTGCGGTGTGTTTGTTTGGTGTGTGTGTAGTGTATGTGTATAGTGTATGTGTGTGCTGTGTGTTTTTGGTGTGTTTACTGTAGTGTATGTGTGTGGTGTGTGTATGCAGTGTGTGTACTGTAGTATATATGTGTGGTGTGTGTGCGGTGTGTGTAGTGTAGTGTATGTATGCGGTGTGTGTGTTTGGTGTTTGTGTTTGTAGTGCGTGTGCGTTGTACGTGTTTGTAGTTTATGTGTGGGGTGTGTGTTTGTTGTGTTTGTGTTTATAGTATTGTGTGTTTTTGTTGGTGTAGTGTATGTTTGTTATACATGTGTGTTGTACGTGTTTTGTAAGAGTATTTTAGTGAATGTTTGTGGAGTATGTGTGTGGTGTGTGTGTAGTGTATGTTTCTAATGTAAGTGTGTGGTATGTGTTTTGGGTGTGTGTAGGGTAGTTTATTTGTGTGGCGTATGTGTGCGCTGTGTTTGTTTGGTGATTAGGTAGTGTATGTGTGTAGTGTATGTGTGTGGTTTGTGTCTTTGGTGTATGTAGTTTAGTTTATTTGTGTGGTGTGTGTGCGGTGTGTGTAGTGTAGTGTATGTATGCAGTGTGTGTGCTGTGTTTCTATTCGTAGTGTGTGTGCATTGTACGTTTTTGTAGTGTATGTGTGCGGGGTGTGTGTTTGTAGTGTGTGTGTGCTCTGTATGTTTTTGTAATGTGTGCGGTGTGTCTTATTGTGTGAGTATGTGTGTGTTGTGTGTCTAGTGTATGTAGTCGTGTATGTGTGTGGTATGTTTGTTTGGTGTGTGTGTGTGGCGTATGTGTGTAGTGTATATGTATGGTGTGTGTGTTTGGTGTATATAGGGTAGTTCATGTGTGTGGTGTGCGTATGTGGTGTGTTTGTGTGTAGTGTATGTATGCGCTGTGTGTTTGCGGTGTTTGTGTTTGTAGTGTGTTGCATTGTACGTGTTTGTAGTGTATGTGTGCGGTGTGTTTGTGAGTAGTGTATGTGTGTGGTGTGTGTCTTTGGTGTGTTTAATGTAGTGTATGTGTGTGGTGTGCGTATGCGGTGTGTGTATTGTAGCATATATGTGTATGTATGCGGTGTGTGTGTGCGGGGTTTGTCTTTGTAGTGTGTGTGCGGTGAGTGTGTTTGTAGTGTATGTGTGCGGTGTTAGTGTTTGTAGTGTGTGTGGTGTGTTTGTGTGTAGTGTATGTGTGTTTGTT
Source organism: Cricetulus griseus (assembly GCF_003668045.3). Lineage (NCBI taxonomy): Eukaryota > Metazoa > Chordata > Mammalia > Rodentia > Cricetidae > Cricetulus > Cricetulus griseus. The sequence continues at coordinate 18,054,274 of NC_048602.1, read as the reverse complement.
TGGTTATTATGTAGTGTATGTGATGTGTGTATTTGGTGTATGTAGTTTAGTTTATATGTGTGGTGTGTGTGCGGTGTGTGTAGTGTAGTGTATTTATGCAGTGTGTGGGTGCGGTGTTTATGTTTGTATTGTGTGTGTGAGGTATGTATGTGTATGGTGTGTGTATGGTGTGTTTGAGTGTACTGTGTTTGTGTCGTGTGTGTTTAGTGTATGATTCTAGTGTATGTGTGTGGTGTATTTGGCGACTGTGCAGTGTATGTGTAGTGTATGTGTGTGGTGTGTGTATGCGGTGCGTGTAGTGTAGTATTCATGTGTGGTGTGTGTGCGCTGTGTGTAGTGTAGTGTGTATGCGGTGTGTGTGTGCGGTGTGTGTGTTTGTAGTGTATGTGTGCGGTGTGAGTGTTTGTAGTGTGTGTAGTGTATGTTTTTGTGGTGTGTGTGTGTAGTGTGTCTTATGTTGTGTTTTTATGTGTGTGTTGTGTGTGTGTGGTGTATGTTTCTAGTGTATGTGTGTGGTGTGTGTTTTGGATGTGTGTAGGGTAGTTTATGTTTGTGGCGTATGTGTGCTGTGTGTTTGTTTGGTGATTATGTAGTGTATGTGTGTAGTGTATGTGTGTGGTTTTTTTGTATGTAATTTAGTTTTTATGTGTGATGTGTGTGTGCGGTGTGTGTAGTGTAGTGTATGTATGTGGTGTGTGGGTGCGGTGTTTGTGTTTGTATTGTGTGTGTGCGGCGTATATGTTTGTAGTGTATGTGTGCGGTGTGTTTGTTTGGTGTGTGTGTATAGTGTATGTGTGTGCTGTGTGTTTTTGGTGTGTTTAGTGTAATGTATGTGTGTGGTGTGTGTATGTGGTGTGTGTAGTGTAGTATATATGTGTGGTGTGTGTGCGGTGTGTGTAGTGTAGTGTATGTATGCGGTTTGTGTGTGCTGTGTTTGTGTTCGTAGTGTGTGTGCATTGTACGTGTTTGTAGTGTATGTGTGCGGGGTGTGTCTTTGTAGTGTGTGTGTGTGCGCTGTATGTTTTTGTAGTGTGTGTGTGGTGTGTGTGTAGTGTATGTAGTCGTGTATGTGTGTGGTGTGTTTGGTGTGTGTGTGTGGCGTATGTGTGTAGAGTATATGTATGGTGGGTGTGTTTGGTATATATAGGGTAGTGCATGTATGTGGTGTGCGTATGCGGTTTGTGTGTGTGTAGTGTATGTATGCTGTGTGTGTGTGCGGTGTTTGTGTTTGTAGTGTGTGTGCGTTGTACGTGTTTGTAGTGTATGTGTGCGGTGTCTTTGTGTGTACTGTATGTGTGTGGTGTGTGTATGCAGTGTGTAGTGTAGTGTATGTATGCGGTGTGTTTGTGTGCGGTGTTTGTGATTGTAGTGTATTTGTTCAGTGTGTGTGTTTGTAGTGTATGTGCTTGGTGTGTGATATTGATGTGTGTAGTGAAGTGTATATTTGAGGTATGTGTGCGATGTGTTTGTTTGCTGTGTGTGCTTGGTGTATGTGTATAGTGTATTGTGTGGTGTGTTTTTTTGGTGTGTTTAGTGTAGTGTATGTGTGTGGTGTGTGCATGCGGTGTGTGTAGTGTAGTATATATGTGTGGTGTGTGTGCGTTGTGTGTAGTGTATGTATGCGGTGTGTCTTTGGTGTTTGTGTTTGTAGTGTGTGTGCGTTGTACGTGTTGTAGTGTATGTGTGCGGTGTGTTTGTGTGTAGTGTATGTGTGTTTTGTGTGTGTTTGCTGTGTTTGTGTTTATAGTATGTGTGTTTTGTGTTGCTGTAGTGTATGTTTGTAGTACATGTGTGTTGTACATGTGTTTGGTGGGAGTTTTGTACTGAATGTGTCGAGTATGTGTGTGTTGTGTGTGTAGTGTATGTTTCTAGAGTATTGTTTGGTGTGTGTTTTGGGTGTGTGTAGGGTAGTTTGTGTTTGTGCAGTGTGTTTGTTTGGTGATTATGTGTGTAGTGGATGTGTGTGGTGTGTGTGTTTGGTATATGTAGTTTACTTTATATGTGTGGTTTGTGTGTGCGGTGTGTGTAGTGTAGTGTATGTATGCGGCGTGTGTTTGGTGTTTGTGTTTGTAGTGTGTGTGTGTTGTACGTGTTTGTAGTGTATGTGTGCGGTGTGTTTGTGTGTAGTGTATGTGTGTTTTGTGTGTGTTTGCTGTGTTTGTGTTTATAGTGTGTGTTTTGTGTTGCTGTAGTGTATGTTTGTAGTACATGTGTGTTGTACGTGTGTTTGGTGGGAGTATTGTACTGAATGTGTGGAGTATTGTGTGGTGTGTGTGTAGTGTATGTTTCTAGTGTATTGTTTGGTGTGTGTTTTGGGTGTGTGTAGGGTAGTTTATGTTTGTGTCGTATGTGTGCAGTGTGTTTGTTTGGTAATTATGTAGTGTATGTGTGTAGTGGATGTGTGTGGTGTGTGTGTTTGGTGTATGTAGTTTAGTTTATATGTGTGGTTTGTGTGTGCGGTGTGTCTAGTGTAGTTTATTTATGCTGTGTGTGGGTGCGGTGTTTGTGTTTGTATTGTGTGTGTGCGGTATATGTGTTTGTTGTTCATGTGGTGTGTGTGTATGGTGTGTTGGAGTGTACTGTATGTTTGTCGTGTGTATTGTATGTTTCTAGTGTATGTGTGTGGTGTGTGTTTGGTGTGCGTAGCATAGTTTATTTTTGTGGCGTATTGTGCAGTGTGTTTGTTTTGTCTGTGTGTGTGTTTCTAGTGTATGTGTTTGGTGTGTTTGTTTGGTGTCTGTGCAGTGTATTGTGTTGTGTGTGTTTGGTGTGTGTAGTGTAGTTTATGTTCGTGGGGTGTGTGTGCGGTGTGTTTGTTTCGTGTGTATGTGTACAGTGTATGTGTGTGCTGTGTGTTTTTGCTGTGTTTAGTGTAGTGTATGTGTGCGGTGTGTGTATGCGGTGTGTGTAGTGTAGTGTATGTATGCGGTGTATGTGTGTGGTGTTTGTGTTTGTAGTGGGTTTTGTGGTGTATGTGTTTGTAGTGTATGTGTTTGGTGTGTGTGATTGGTGTCTTTGTGTTTACTGTATGTTTGTGGTGTGTGTGTAGTGTATCTTTGTAATGCATGTGTTTGTGTGTGTGTAGTGTATGTGTGTGGTTTATGTGTGTAGTGTATGTGTATGTGTGTTGTGTGTGTGTTTGATGTGTTTGTGTTTAGGGTGTGTGTGAAATCTATGTGTGTGGTGTGTGTGGCGAGTGCAGTGTAAGTATGTGTGGGGTGTGTGTGTGTGTGGTGTGTGTGTAGTGTATGTATGCGGTGTGTGCTTGCGGTGTTTGTGTTTGCTGTGTTCGTGTGCAGTGTGTTTGTAGTGTATGTGTTTGGTATGTGTGTTTAACACCGAACAAAAACACCGCACACATACACTGCCAACACATACACCGCACAACACACTACAAACACACACACCGCACACACAACCGGCATGCATACACTACACACACAAAACGCACACCACACACATACACTAGAATCATACACTACACACACACGACAAAAATACAGTACACTCAAACACACCATACACACCCACCATACACATAAACTACAAACACATATACCGGACACACACAATACAATCACAAACACAGCACCCACACACCGCATACATACACAACACTACACACACCGCACACACAAACCACACATATAAACAAAACTACATACACCAAACACACACACCACACACATACACTGCACACATACTCTACATAATCACAAAACAAACACACCACACACATACGCCAAAAACATAAACTACCCTACACACACCAAAAACACACACCACACACATACACTAGAAACGTACATTACACACACAGCAAACACATACTCCACACACATTCACTACACACACACACACACCAAACACACATACCACACACATGTACTACAATCATACACTACACCAACACAAAACACACACATAGTATAAACACAAACGCACCAAACACACACACCACACACATACATTACAAACACACACCGTACACATACACTAAAAACAAGTACAACGCACACACACACACTACAAACACAAACACCGCACACACCCATACCGCATACAATACACTACACACACCGCACACACACACCACACACATACACTGCAAACATACACTTCACACACACAAACCACACACATACAATAAACACAAACACACCAAACATACACACCACACAAATACACTACCAAAACGTACTCCACACTCACATAGCAAACACACACAGCATACATACACTAAACACATTCACCAAACACAAACATCACAGACATACACTACACACATACACTACAAACACATACACCGCACAACACACTACAAACACAAACACCGCACCCATACACTACTAACTTATACAACGCACACACACTACAAACACCCACACCGCACACACAACTGGCCTGAATACACTACACACACACAACCCACACATACACCAACAACATACACTACACTACTCACACCAAAAACACACACCACACACTAGAAACATACACTACACACACACCAAACACACAGCACACATATGGCACAAACATAAACTACACTACACACACCAAACACACACACCAAGCACATACACTACAAACACGTACAACGCACACACACGCCACATACACAAACCACACACAAAACACAAAAATACACGACACTACACACAACCAAGACACACACCACACACGTACACTACAAAATACACATCACACACACCCACACAACACAAATACAATAAACACAAACACACCAAACACACACACCACACACATAGACTAGAAACATACACTACAAACACATGCACTACACAAACAAACACAAACGCCACACACATACACTACAAAACGTACACCACACACACATAGCAAAAACACGCGGCATACATACACTACACACACTCACCAAACACAAACACCACTGACATACACTACACACACACCAAACAAACACACCACACACATACACTAGAAACATACACTACACACACACACAACACAAATACAGTAAACTCAAACACACCATACACATAAACATACACATACACTACAAACACATATACTGCACACACACAATACAACACAAGCAGTACCCCAGACACTGCATACACCACACATATAAAGTACATACACCAAAAACACACAACACACACATACACTACACACATACACTACATAATCAGCAAACTAACACACCACACACATACGCCAAAAACATAAACTACCCTACACACACCAAAGACACACACCACACACATACACTAGAAACATACACTAGACACATACCACACACATACTCCACACACATTCACTACACGCACTCCCACCAAACACACATACAACACACATGTAATACAAACATACACTACACCAACACAAAACAAACAATACTATAAACACAAACACATCAAACACGCCCACCACACACATACATTACAAACACACACACCGCACACATACACAACAAACATGTACAACGCACACACACAGCATACATACACTACACTACACACACCGCACACACATACCACACATATAAACTACACTACATACACAAAAACACACACTACACACAAACACTACATTACACACACCAAAAACCCACACCACACACATACGCTATACACATACACTACACACCAATAGCAAACAAACACACTGCACTACACTACTCACATCAAAAACACACATCAAGCAAATACACTATTACACACTACAGCCAACAAACACACCGCACATATACACCACAAACATACACTGCAAACATACATTATATGCACATACCAACACATACAGTAAACACAACACACCAAACACACACAACACACACATACACTACAAACACATACACAGCACACAAACATTACAAACACAAACACCGCACACACACCGCATACATAAACTACACGCACCGACACCACACACCCACACCACACACCCACAACACTAAAATACACTACACTACACACAACCAAGACACACACCACTCACATACACTACAAACATACACTTCACACACACACACCACATACAATAAACACAAACACACCAAACACACACACCACACAAATACACTGCAAAAACGTACACCACACACACACATAGCAAACACACGGCATACATACACTAAACACACTCACCAAACACAAAAACCACAGACATACACTACACATATACACTAAAAACACATAAACCGCAGAAACACTACAAACACAAACACCACACACATACACTACTAACACATACACCGCCCACACACACTACAAACACACACACCGCTCACTCAACAGGCATGCATACACACAACGCACACATACACTACCAACATACACTACACAAACACAAAACAAACACATACTATAAACACAAACACACCAAACCCACACCACTCACATACATTACAAACACACCACACACATACACTACAAACATGCACAACGCACACACACACTACAAACACAAACACTGCACACACACACCGCATACATACACTACACTACACACACCGCACACACACACCACATATATAAACTACACTACACACACCAAAAACACACACCAAGCACTGACACACATACACTGCACACACATAGCAAATACACCGCACACATACACCTCAAACATACACTACACTACTCACATCAAAAACACACACCACACACATACACTACCCTACACACACCAAAAACTCACACCAAGCACATAAACTATACAATACACTATACACATACAGCAAACAAACACACCGCACACATACACCACAAACATACACTACACTACACACACCAAAAACACGCACCACACACATACACTGCAAACATACACTATACACATGTACAATAAACACAACACTCTAAACACACACAACATACACTACACACATTCACCAAACACAAACACCACAGACATACGCTACACACAAACACGGAACAAAAACACGGCACAAATACACTACAAACACATACACCGCACAACACACTACAAACACACAGACCGCACACACAACCGACATGCATACATTACAAACACACAACGCAAACATACACTACCAACATACACTACACTACACACACCAAAAACACACACCACACACACTAGAAACATACACTACACACACACACAAAACAAACACACCACACACATACACTAGAATTATACACTACACACACACGACACACATACAGTACACTCAAACACACCATATTCATACACTACAAACACATATACCACACACACACAATACAAACACAAACACAGCACCCAGACACCACATACATTCACTACACTACACACACCGCACACACACCGCACACACACACGACACATATAAACTAAACTACATACATCAAAAACACACATCACACACATACAATACACACATACACTACATAATCACCAAACACACTGCACACATACGCCACAAACATAAACACACACACCACGCATACACTAGAAACATACACACCACACACATACTCCACACACACCACACAATACTCCACACACATTCACTACACACACACAAACACATGCAATACAAAAATACACTACACACACACCACATACACACACCAAACACACACACCACACACCTACACTACAAACACATACACCGCAAAACACACTACAAATACAAACACTGCACACATACACTACTAACATATACACCGCACACACACACTTCAAACACAAACACCGCACACACAACCAGCATCCATACACTACACACACACAACGTACACATACACCACCAACATACACAAAAACACACACCACACAATACACTAGAAACATACACTACACACACACACACACAAAACAAACACACTGCACACATACGCCACAAACATAAACTATGCTACGCACACCAAACACACACACAACACACATACATTACACATACACTTCACACACACCAAACAAACACACCACACACATACACTAGAAACATACACTACACACACACACACGACACACATACAGGACACTCAAACACACCATACACACACAACATACAAATACACACAGTACAAACACATATACAATACAAACACAAACACAGCACCCACATACCGCATACATGCACTACACTACACAAACTGCACACACACACACCACACATATAAAATAAACTACATACACCAAACACACACAACACACACATACACTGCACACATACACTACATAATCACCAAACACACACACCGCACACATACACCACAAACAGAAACTACCCTACACACACCAAAAACCCACAAAACACAATACACTAGAAAAATACACTACACACACACCAAACACATACTCCACACACATTCACTACACCACACCCACCAAACACACATACCACACACATGTACTACAAACATACACTTCACACACACACACCACACACCTACAATAAACACAAACTTACCAAACACACACAACACACACATGCAGTACAAAAACGTACACCACACATAGCAAACACACACGACATACATACACTACACACACACCAAACACAAACACCACAGACATACACTATACACATACACTACACACAAATACCAAACATACACACCGCACACACTCTACAAATACAATACACTACAAACATATACACCACACACACACACTACAAACACACACACACCGTACACACAACCGGCATACTTACACTACACACATACACCGCACACATACACCACAAACATACACTACACTACACACACCAAACACGCACACCACACACATACACTACAGATACACTACACACACACACCACACAAACACACCACAAACATACACTAGAAACATACACTACACACACACCAAACACATACTCCACACACATTCACTACACACCCCCTCCAAACACACATACCTCACACATGTACTACAAACATACACTACACAACCTCAAAACACACACATACTATAAAAACAAACACAAACACACCAAACACACACATACATTACAAACACACACCGCACACATACACTACAAACACGTACAACTCACACACACACACTACAAACACAAATACTGCGCACACACCACATACACACACTACACTACACACAAAGCACACACACACAACAAACATACACTACACTACACACATCAAAAACACACAACACTCATACACCACAGTACACTCACCAAAAACACAATCAGACTACACTATACACATACACTACACACAAAAAAACACACCACACATGTACACTGCAAACATACACCATATACACATAGCACACACATACAGTAAACACAACACACCAAACACACACACCACACACATACACTACACACACACCACTCACGTACAGTACACCCAAACACACAATACACACACACCACACACATACACTACAAACACACACAATACATTGCACACACACAATACAAACACAACACCGCACCCACACACCGCATAATATACATTACACTACACACACCACACACACAAACCACACATATAAACTAAACGACATACACCAAACACACACACCACACACACTACACACATACACTACAAACACATACACCGCACACATACACTGCACACACACACCACAAACACACACACCGCACACACAACCAGCATGCATACACTACATACACACAACGAACTCATACACCACAAACATACACTAAAAACGCATACACCTCCCCACACACTAAAAACACAAACAAGGTACACTCACACTACACACATACACTACACTACATATACCAAAAACACACACCACACACATACACTGCAAACATACACTATACACACGTACAATAAACACAACACTCTAAACACACACAACATACACTACACATACTCACCAAACACAAACACCACAGACACACACTACACACAAACACGGAACAAAATCACCACACACATACACTACAAACACACACACCGCACAACACATTACAAACACACAGACCGCACACACAACAGACATGCATACACTACACACACACAACGCACACTACACTACACACACCGAAAACACACACCACACACACTAGAAACATACACTGCACACACACACACACACACACACACAAAACAAACACACCACACACATACGGCACAAACATAAACTACACTACACACAACAAACACACACCACACACATACACTAGAAACACACACAGCAAACACATACACTACAAACATTTACACCGCAAAACACAGTACAAACACAAACACAGCACACATAAACTACTAACATATACACCGCACACACATTACAAAAAAACACGGCACACATAATCGGCATGCATACACTACACACACAGCATACACTACACTACACACAAAAAAAACACACACACCAAACATACACTAGAAACAAACACACACACGACACTCAAACACATCATACACACACTATACACATACACCACAAACACATACACCGCACATACACACTACAAACACAAACACCGAACACACACACAGCATACATACACTACACTACACACACCAAAAACACACAACACACACATACACTACACTACACACCCAAAAACACACACCAAACACATTCACTATACAATGCACTATACACATACAGCAAACAAACACACTGCACACACACACCACAAACATACAGTAAACACAAAGACACCAAACTCACACACCACACACATACACTACATAATCACCAAACACACTGCACACATTCCCCACATACATAAAATACCCTACAAACACCAAAAACACACAACACACATACACTAGAAACATACACAACACACACAACACACACATACTCCACACACACTCATTACACAAATATCCACCAAACACACATACCACACACATGTACTACAAACATACACTACACAAACACAAAACACACACATACTATAAACAAACACACCAAACACACACACCACACACATACATTACAAACACACACACGGCCACATACACTACAAACACGTACAACGCACACACACATTACAAACACAAACACTGCACACACACACCGCATACATACACTACACTACACACACTGCACATACACACCACACATATAAACTATACTAGATACACCAAAACACACACCACACACATACACTACACTACATACTCCAAAAACACACACCAACCACTAAAACTATACACATACACAACACACAAATAGCAAACACACTGCACACATACACATCAAACGTACACTACACTACTCACATTAAAAACACACACACTCACAAACACTACACTACTCACACCAAAAACTCACACCAAGCACATACACTATACAATACACTACACACAGACAGCAAACAAACACACCGCACACATACCCCACAAACATACACTACACTACAAACACCCAAAACACACATCACACACATACACTGCAAACATACACTATATACACACACCACACAATACAGTAAACACAACACACCAAACACAAACAACAAACACATACACAGCACACAAACATTACAAACACTGCAAACACACACCACATACATAAACTACACACACAAATCACACACCCACACCACACACACACACAACACTAAAATACACTACACTACACACAACCAAGACACACACCACACACATACACTACGAACATACACTTCACATACACACCACACAGATACAATAAACACACCGACACCACACACACACAACACTAAAATACACTACACTGGCACAACCGAGACACACACTATACACAGATACACTACACACACATAGCAAACACACCACACACATACACCTCAAACATACACTATACTACACACACCAAAAACACACACCACACACATATACTGCAAACATACACTATATACACGTACCACAAACATACACACCAAACACACACAACACACACATATACTACAAACAAACACCGCACACACACACCGCATACATAAACTACACATACCCACACCAAACACCCAAACCACACACACACAACCCTAAAATACACTATACTACACACACCCAAGACACACACCACACACATACACTACAAACACACATAACGCACACACACACTGAAACACAAACACTGCACACACACACACAGCGCACACAGACACCACCCATATAAAATACACTGCATACACCAAAAATATACACCACACATTTGCACTACACTACACACACCAAAAAAACACATAACACACATACACTATACACATACACTACACACACATAGCAAACAAACACACCACACACATACACCTCAAACATACACTACACTACACACACCAAAAACACACAACACAAACACTAGAAACATACACCACCCCCCCACACACACACCCAACAACAAACACACGGCACACATACGGCACAAACATAAACTACACTACACACACCAAACACACACAAAACAAACACTAGAAACATACACCAAACAAACACACCACACACATACACTAGAAACTTACAATACACACACACGACACACATACAGTACACTCAAATACACCATACACACACACCGTACACATACACTACTAACACATATACCGCACATACACAATAGAAACACAAACACAGCACGAACACACCGCATACATACACTACACTACAAACACCGCACACACACACCAAATATATAAACTAAAGTACATACACCAAAAACACACACCACACACATACACTGCAGACATACACTACATAATCACCAAACAAACACACCGCACACATACGCCACACACATAAACTACCGTACACACACCAAAAAACACACACCACACACAAACACTAGAAACATACACTACACACACACCAAATAAATATTCCACACACATTCACTACACACACACCCACCACACACATACCACACACATGTACTACAAACTTACACTACACAAACTCAACACACACACATACTATAAACACAAACACACCACACACATAAATTACAGACACCCACACCGCACACATACACTACAAACACGTACAACGCAGACACACACTACAAACACAAACATCACACACATACACCGCATACACACACTACACTACAGACACCACACACACATACCACATACATTCACTACACTACACACATCAAAAACACACACCACACCCATAAACCACAATAAACACACCAAAAACACACACCACACACATACACTAGAAACATGCACACGCACACGACACACATACAGTACACTCAAACACACCATACACACACACCATACACATACACTACAAACATATGTACCGCACACACACACAATACAAACACAAACACAGCACCCACACACCGCATACATACACTACACTACACACACCGCACATACACACCCCAAATATATAAACTAAACTACATAACCAAACACACACACCACACACATACACTACGCACATACACTGTATAATCACCAAACACACTGCACACATACGCCACAAACATAAACTACTTTACACACACAATAAACACACACAACACACATACACTAGAAACATACACTACACACATACCAAAGACATACTCCACACACATTCACTACACACACACTCACCCAACAAACATACCACACATATGTACTACAAACATACACTAAACAAACACAAAACACACATACTATAAAAACAAACACACCAAAAACACACACCATACACATACATTACAAACACAAACAAGGCACACATCCACTACAAACACTTACAACGCACAAATACACTACAAACACCAACTTCGCACACACACACCGCATACACACACAACAAACATACACTACACTACACACAGCAAAAACACACACCACCAAACTACACACACCAAAAACACACACCACAGACATACACTATACACATGCACTACACACACATAACAAACAAAAACAACGCACACATACACATCAAACATACACTACACTACACACACCAAAATCACACACACACACACATACACTACACTACATACAACAAAAAGACACAGCACAAACATACACTATACACATACACTAAACACACGTAGCAAACAAACACACCGCACACATATGCCTCAAACATACACTACACTACACACATCAAAAACACACACCACCCACATAAACTACACTACACACAAAAAAAAACACACACCACACACATACACTAGAAACATACATTACACACATACCAAACACATACTCCACACACATTCACTACACACACACACCAAACACACATACCACACACATGTACTACAAACATACTCTATACAAACACAAAACACACACATACTATAAACAAACACACCAAACACACACACACACCACACACATACATTACAAACACACACCGCACAATCCAGTACAAAAACTTGCAACGCACACACACTACAAACACCACATAAACACACCACAAACATACACCACACTACACATACCAAAAACACACACCACACACATACACTATACACATACACTAAACACACGTAGCAAACAAACACACCGCACACATACTCCTCAAACATACACTACATACACACATCAAAACCACGCACCAAACACATACACTAGAAACATACACTACACACATACCAAACACATACTCCACACATGTTCACTACACACACACTCACCAAACACACATACCACACATATGTACTACAAACATACACTACACAAACACAAAACACACACATATTATAAACACAAACACACCCAACACACACCACACACATACATTACAAACACAAACAAGGCACACATATACTAAAAACACTAAAACGCACAAACACACTACAAACACCAACATCGCACACACACACCACAAACATACACTACACTACACACATCAAAAAAAACCACCACAGACATACACTACACTACACACAACAAAAATACACACCACAAACATACACTATACACATACACTACACACACATAGCAAACAAACACACCACACACATACACCACAAACATACACTACACATCAAAAACACACACAGCACACATGCACTAAAAACATACACTGCACACACACCACACACATATACCACACACTTACACTACACACACACAACACACATGCAAAAAAAATACACTACACACACAGCACACACATACTTTACACTGCACTCACCACACACCACACACATAGATTATACACATACCATAAACACAAACACACCCAAAACACACACCACACACAAACATTAGAAACATACACTACACACACACCAAATACATATTCCACACACATTCACTACACAACACACACCCTCCACATACACATACCACACACTTAAAGCACACACATAATATATACAAAAACACACCACACACATAGATTACAGACACACACACCGCACACATACACTACAAACACATACAACACACACACACTAAAACACAAACACTGCACACACACACACAGCACACACACACACACACACCACCCATATAAAATTCACTGCAGACACCAAAAATACACACTACACACATACACCACAATACACACACCAAAAAAACACATCACACACATACACTATACACATACCCTACACACACATAGGAAACAAACACACCTCACACATACAACTCAAACATACACGACACTACACACACCAAAACACACACCACAAACCCTAGAAACATACACTACACATAAACACACACACAACAACAACAAACACACTGCACACATACGGCACAAACATAAACTACACTACAAACACCAAACACACACCACACACATACACTACACATACACCACACAAACACCAAACAAACACACCACACACATACACTAGAAACTTACAATACACACACACGACACACATACAGTACACTCAAATACACCATACACACACACCATACACATACACTACTAACACATATACCGCACATACACAATAGAAACAAAAACACAGCACGAACACACCGCATACATACACTACACTACAAACACCGCACACACACACCAAATATATAAACTAAAGTACATACACCAAAAACACACACCACACACATACACTGCAGACATACACTAAATAATCACCAAACAAACACACCGCACACATACGCCACACACATAAACTACCGTACACACACCAAAAAACACACACCACACACAAACACTAGAAACATACACTACACACACACACACCACACACATACACCAAACTACACACACCAAAAACACACACCACACACATACACTAGACGCACACCACACACATACACTACACACTACACTCACACACACCACACACATACACTACAAACACACACACCAAACACATACACTACCCACATACAAACTACACGTACACCACCAACATAAACTACACTACACACACCGCACACACACACCACACATATAAACTACATACACCAAACACACGCACCACACACAATCACTAGAAACATTCACTACACACCAAACACATACTCCACACACATTCACTACACACACACACCAAACACACATACCACACACATGTACTACAAACATACTCTATACAAACACAAAACACACACATACTATAAACAAACACACCAAACACACACACACACCACACACATACATTACAAACACACACCGCACAATCCAGTACAAAAACTTGCAATGCACACACACTACAAACACAAACACCGCACACAAACACCGCATAAACACACCACAAACATACACCACACTACAAATACCAAAAACACACACCACACACATACACTATACACATACACTAAACACACGTAGCAAACAAACAAACCGCACACATACACCTCAAAATACACTACACTACACACATCAAAAACACACACCACCCACATACACTAGGAACATACACTACACACATACCAAACACATACTCCACACACGTTCACTACACACACACTCACCAAACACATATACCACACATATGTACTACAAACATACACTACACAAACACAAAACACACACATACTATAAACACAAACACACCCAACACACCACACCACACACATACATTACAAACACAAACAAGGCACACATACACTACAAACACTTACAACGCACAAACACACTACAAACACCAACATCGCACACACACACCACAACATACACTACACTACACACATCAAAAAAAAAAACACCACAGACATACACTATACATATACACTACACACACATAGCAAAAAAACACACCACACACATACACCACAAACATACCCTACAGTACACACATCAAAAACACACACAGCACACATATAATAAAAACATACACTGCACACAAACCACACAAATATACCACACACTTACACTCCACACACACAACACACATGCAATAAAAAATACACTACACACACACCACACACATACATTACACTGCACTCACCACACACCACACACATACATTACACACATACCATAAACACAAACACACCAAACACACATACCACACACATACATTACAAACACACACCGCACACACACACCGCACACACACACCACCCTTATAAAATACACTACATACACCAAAACACACACCACCCACATACACTACACTACACACATCAAAAACACACACCACACACATACACTATACACATACACTAAACACACGTGGTAAACAAACACACCGCACACATGCACCTCAAACATACACTACACTACACACATCAAAAACACACACCACCCACATAAACTACACTACACACACAAAAAAAAACACACACCACACACATACACTAGAAACATACACTACACACATACCAAACACATACTCCACACACGTTCACTACACACACACTCACCAAACACACATACTACACATATGTACTACAAACATACACTACACAAACGCAAAACACACACATACTATAAACACAAACACACCAAACACACACACCACACATATACCTTACAAACACAAACAAGGCACACATACACTACAAACACAACGAACAAACACACTACAAACACCAACATCGCACACACACCGCATACACACACCACAAACATACACTAAACTACACACACCAAAAACACACACCAAAGACATAAACTATACACATACATTACACACACATAACAAACAAACACAACGCACACATACACATCAAACATACACTACACTACACTCACCAAAAACACACAACACAAACACTAGAAACATACACCACACACACACACACCCAACAACAAACACACGGCACACATACGGCACAAACATAAACTACACTACACACACCAAACACACACCACACACATACACTACACACACACCAAACAAACACACCACACACATACACTAGAAACTTACACTACACACACACACGACACACATACAGTACACTCCAACACACCATACACACACCATACACATACACTACAAACACATACACGCACACACACAATAGAAACACAAACACAGCACCCCCACACCGCATACATACAGTACTAACATATAAACCGCACACACACACTACAAACACACACACCCCACACACAACTGGCATGCATACACTACACACACACAAAGTACACGTACACCACCAACATACACTACACTACACACACCGCACACACACACCACACATATAAACTACATACACCAAACACACGCACCACACACAATCACTAGAAACATTCACCACACACCAAACACATACTCCACACACATTCACTACACACACACACCAAACACACATACCACACACATGTACTACAAACATACTCTATACAAACACAAAACACACACATACTATAAACAAATACACCAAACACACACACACCACACACAAACATTAAAAACACACACACCGCACAATCCAGTACAAAAACTTGCAACGCACACACACTACAAACACAAACACTGCACACAAACACCGCATAAACACACCACAAACATACACCACACTACAAATGCCAAAAACACACACCACTCACATACACTATACACATACACTAAACACACGTAGCAAACAAACACACCGCACACATACACCTCAAACGTACACTACACTACACACATCAAAAACACACACCACCCACATACACTAGAAACATACACTACACACATACCAAACACATACTCCACACACGTTCACTACACACACACTCACCAAATACACATACCACACATATGTACTACAAACATACACTACACAAACACAAAACACACACATACTATAAACACAAACACACCCAACACACACCACACACATACATTACAAACACAAACAAGGCACAATACACTACAAACACTTACAACGCACAAACACACTACAAACACCAACATCGCACACACACCACAGACATACACTACACTACACACATCAAAAAAAAACCACCACAGACATACACTACACTACACACAACAAAAAGACACACCACAAACATACACTATACACAAACACTACACACACATAGCAAAAAAACACACCACACACATACACCACAAACATACACTACAGTACACACATCAAAAACACACACAGCACACATACACTAAAAACATACACTGCACACACACCACACACATATACCACACACGTACACTACACACACACAACACACATGCAATAAAAATACACTACACACACACCACACACATACATTACACTGCACTCACCACACACCACACACATAGATTACACACATAACTTAAACACAAACACCCCAAACACACACACCACCACATACATTACAAACACACACCGCACACACACACCGCACATACACACCACCCTTATAAAATACACTACATACACCAAAACACACACCACACACATACACTATACTACACACCTCAAAAACACACACCACACACATACACTATACACATACACTATACACACATAGCAAACAAACACACCGCACACATACACCTCTAACATACAATACACAACACACACATAAACACACATCACACTCATACACTACACTACACACAACAAAAAGAAACACCACATACACACATAAACTATACACATACACAAACAGGGCACACACACACTATAAACACAACAGGGCACACACACACACCACACATACACTATACACACACCAAAAACATACACCACTCACATATACTATGCACATTCACTACACACACATAGCAAAAAAAAACACCGCACACATAAACCACAAACATACACTACAATACACTCATCAAAACACACACCACACACATACACTACACTACACACACCAAAACACACACCACACACATATACTATACACATTCACTACACACACATAGCAAAGAAATCAAACCGCACACATACACCACAAACATACGCTACACTACACACATCAAAACACACGTCACACACATACACTACACTACACACATCAAAAACACACACAAAGCACACACTATACAATAGCACATACACTACACCCACACACCACAAACATAAACCACACACATAAACTACACACATAGAAACACATGCAATACAAAAATACACTACACACACACCACAAACATACAGTAAACACAAAGACACCAAACACACACAACACACACATACACTACAAACACAAATACCAAACACATACACTACAAACACTTACACCGCAGAACACACTACAAACACAAACACTGCACACATACACAACTAACATGTACACCGCACACACACACTACTAACACACACCGCACACACAATCGGCATGCATACACTACACACACACAAAGTACACATACACCACCAACATCCACTACACTACGCAAAATCAAGACACACACCACTCACATACACTACAAACATACATTTCACACACACACACACCACACACATACAATAAACATAAATACACCAAACACACCACACAAATACACTACAAAAACTTACACCACACACACACATAGCAAATACATACACGGCATACATACACTAAACACATTCACTAAACACAAACACCACAGACATACACTACACACATACACTACAAACACATACACCGCACAACACACTACAAACACAAACACCGCACACATACACTACTAACACATACACCGCCCACACACACTACAAACACACACACCGCACACACAACCGGCATGCATACACTAAACACCCACAACGCAAAAATACACCACCAACATACACTGCACTACACACACCAATAACACACACCACAAACCCTAGAAACATACACCACACACACACACACAACAACAACAAACATACGGCACACATACGGCACAAACATAAACTACACTACACACACCAAACACACACCACACACATACACTACACATACACTACACACACCAAACAAACACACCACACACATACACTAGCAACTTACCCTACACACACACGACACACATAGAGTACACTCAAACACACCATACACACATACCATACACATACACTACATACACATATACCGCACACACACAATAGAAACACAAACACAGCACCCACACAACGCATACATACACTACACTACACACACCGCATACAAACATACACTACATACTTTCACTACACACACCAAACATACACATCACACACATACATTACAGACACACACACCACACACATCCACTACAAACACGTACAACGCACACACACACTACAAACACACACACACCACACACACACTCCGCATACACACATTACACTACAGACACCGCACACACACACCACAAACATTCACTACACTACACACATCAAAAACACACACCACACACATACAACACAAGAAACACCAAAAATACACACCACACACATACACTACACACCCGAAAACACACACCAAACACATTCACTATACAATACACTACACACATAAAGCAAACAAACACACCGCAGACATACACCACAATAATACACACATCAAAAACACACACCACACACATACACTAATACACTACACTCATACACACCACACACATGAACCACACACATACATACACACACAACACATATGCAATGCAAAAATACACTACACACAAACACCTCACACATACACTACTAACATATACACCGCACACACACACTACAAACACACACCACACACACAACCGGCATGCATACACTACACACACACAACGTACACATACACCACCAACATACACTACACTACACACACCAAAAACACACACCACAAACACTAGAAACACACACTACACACACACACACAAAACAAACACACCGCACACATATGCCACAAAATAAACATTACGCAAACCAAACACACACACAACACACATACATTACACATACACTACACACACCAAACAAACACACCACAAACATACACTAGTAACATACACTACACACACATGACACACATGACACACATGACACTCAAACACACCATACACACACACCATGCACATACACTACAAACACATATACCACACACACATAATACAAACACAAACACAGCACCCACACACCACACACATACATTACAAACACACACACCGAACACATACACTACAAACACGTACAACGCACATACACACTACAAACTCAAACACACACAAACACCGCATACACACACCACACTACACATACCAAAAACACACACCACACACATCACTATACACATACAGTAAACACACGTAGCAAACAAACACACCGCACACATACACCTCAAACATACACTACACTACACACATCAAAAATACACACCACACACATAAACTACACTACACACACAAAAAACACACACCACACACATACCCTAGAAACATACACTACCCACATACCAAACACATACTCCACACACATTCACTACACACACACTCACCAAACACACATACCACACATATGTACTACAAACATACACTACACAAACACAAATCACACTCATACTATAAACACAAACACACCAAACACACACACGACACACATACATTACAAACACAAACAAGGCACACATACATTACAAACACAATGCACAAAAACACTACAAACACCAACATCGCACAATCACACCACATACACACACAACAAACATACACTACACTACACACAGCAAAAACACACACCACACACATACACCACACTACACACACCAAAAACACACACCACAGACATACACTATACACATACACTACACACACATAACAAACACAACGCACACATACACATCAAACATACACTACACTACACACACCAAAAACACACACCACACACAAACACTACACTGCACACAACAAAAGACACACCACAAACATTCACTATACACATACACTACACACACATAGCAAACAAACACACTGCACACATACACCACAAACATACACTACAGTACACATCAAAACCACAAACAACACATATACACTAAAAACATACACTACACACACACCACACACATATACACTTACACTTACACTACACACCACACCCACAACACACATGTAATAAAAAATACACTACACACACACCACACACATACATTACACTGCACTCACCATACACACAACACACATAGATTACACACATACCATAAACACAAACACACCAAACACACATACCACACACATACATTGCAAACACACACACCACACACATACACTACAAACACATACAACGCACACACACACTACAAACACACACAACGCTCACATACACTACACTACACACCCCAAAACACACACCAAACACATTCACTATACAATACACTACACACATAAGCAAACAAACACACAGCAGACATACACCACAAACATACACTACACTACACACATCAAAAACACACACCACACACATACACTAGAAACATACACTACATTCACACACATAAACCACACACATACAAACACTTGCAATACAAAAATACACTACACACACACCACAAACATACAGTAAACACAGAGACACCCCACACACACACCACAAACATACACTACAAACACATACACCGCAGAACACACTACAAACACAAACACGGCACACATACACAACTAACATGTATCCTGCGCACACACACTACAAACACACACACCGCACACACAACCGGCATGCATACACTACACAAACACAATGTACACATACACCACCAACATACACTACACTACACACACCAAAAACACACCCCACACACATACACTAGAAACATACACTAAACAAAAACACACACAAAACAAACACACTGCACACATACGCCACAAAAATAAACTACGCTACACACGCCAAACACACACACCACACAATACATTGCACATACACCACACACACACCAAACACACCACACACATACACTAGAAACATACACTACACACACACATGACACACATATAGTATACTCAAACACACCATACACACACCATACACATACACTACAAACACATAGACCGCACACACACAATAGAAACACAAACACAGCACCCACACACCGCATTCATACACTACACTACACTCACCGAACACATGCACACCACACATATAAACTAAACTACATACACCAAACACACACATCACACACATATACTGTACACATACACTAAATAAACACCAACAAACACACCGCACACATACGCCACAAACATAAACTACCCTACACACACCAAAAACACACACAACACACAAACACTAGAAACATACACTACACATACACCAAACACATAATCCACACACATTCACTACACACACACCCACCAAACACACATACCACACACATGTACTACAAACATACACTACACAAACACAAAACACACACATACCATAAACAAACACACCAAACACACACACCACACACATACATTACAAACACACACCGCACACATACACTACAAACACGTACAAGGCACACACACACTACAAACACACACACCCCGCATACACACACTAAACTACACACACCACACACACACACAACAAACATACACTACACTACACACATCAAAAACACACACCACACATATACACTATGCACATACACAAACAGGGCACACACACACTAAAAACACAAACAGGGCACACAGAAACGACACACATACACTACACACATACCATAAACACACACCACACACAACATTCAAAATGTACACTACACACAGAAACACCACAAACATACACCACAAACATATGCAAAAAAATACACTACACACACACAGACACCACACACATACAGTAAACACAACACACCAAACACACACAACACACACATCCACTACAAACACATATACCGCACACACACCACATACATACCCTAAACACACCCACACCACACACACACACACCACACACACAACACAAACATACACTACACTACACACAACCAAGACACACACCACACCCATACATTACACACATACACTACACACTCACCAAAAAACACACCGCACAATCCACCACAAACATAAACTACACTATACATACAAAAAACACACACCACACACATACACTGGTAACATACACTACACACACACCATACACATTCAGTAAACAGAAACCCTCAAACACACACACCACACACATACACTATAAACATACACTTCCCAAACACATACCACACATCTACAATAAACGCAAATTCACCAAACACACACACCACACACATGCACTACAAAAACGTACACCACACACACACACATAGCAAACACACACAGTATTCATACACTACACACACACCAAACAAACACACCGCACACATACTCTACAAACACCGCATACACACACTACACTACACACACCGCACACACACACCACACACATGCACTACACTACACACCCAAAAACACACACCAAACACATTCACTATACAATACACTACACACATACAGCAAACAAACACACTGCACACATACACCACAAACATACAGTACACTACACACATCAAATCACACACCACACACATACACTAGAAACATACACTACACTCACACACACCACACACATAAACCACACACATACAATACACACACACAACACATATGCAATGCAAAAATACACTACACACACACCACACACATACAGTAAACACAAAGACACCAAACACACACACCACACACAAACACTACAAACACACACACCAAACACATACGCTACAAACACATACACTGCACACACACACTACAAACACAAACAAGACACACACACAGCATTCATACACTACACGCACACATACCGCATACACACGCCAACCACATACACTACACTACATACACAAAACACACACCACACATATGCACTACACACAAACACTACACACACACACACCAAAAAGTCTATATAAAATCCATGACTTTCGTTACATTTCTAAAGAAAATCCATGCTTGCCTTGCTTAGACTTGCATTGCATAAATGAGATTCTATCACCCCAAACAAATCAAAAGAAAATCCATGCCTTCCCTTGACTTGCCTTGCTTTGCCATTCTTTGCTTCCTTGCCTAAATGATAATCGTTGTCCCCAACCAAATATAAAGAAAAACCATGCATTCTGGATCTTTGCCTTGCTTTGACTTGCCTTGCCTTGCCTTGCCTTTCCTAAAGGAGATTCTATCTCCCCAACCAAATGTAAAGAAATTCCTTGCCTTGCCTTGCCTTGCCTTGCCTTACTTTGCCTTTCCTAAAGGAGATTCTGTCTCCCCAATCAAATCTAAAGAAATTCCATGCATTGCCTGGCCTTGCATTGTCTTCCCTAAATGAGATTCTATCTCCCTAACCAAATCTAAAGAAAATGCATACCTTGCCTTGCCTTGCATTTCCTTTCCTTGCCTTGCTTAAATGAGACTCTATCTCCCCAACCAATAAAAAAATACTCATGCATTGCTTTGCCTTGCATTGCATTGCCTTGAATAAATGAGATTCTCTATCTCCCCAACCAAATCTTAAGAAAATCCATGCCTTCCCTTGCCTTGCATTACCTTGTCTTGCCATGCCTAGCCTTCCTTGCCTAAATGAGATTCTTTGTCCACAACAAAATATAAAGAACACCCATGCCTTGTGGTGCCTTGCCTTGCCTTGCCTTCTAATGAAAATCCATGCCTTTCCATGCATTGCCTTGCGTTGTCTTGCTTAAATGAGATTCTATCTCCCCAACCAAATCTAAAGAAAATCCATGCCTTGCCTTGACTTGTCTTGCCTTGCCTAGCCTTGCCTTGCCTAAATGAGATTCTATCTTCCCAAAAAATCTATAGAAAATCCATGACTTTCCTTACATTGCTTTGCCTTGCCATGCTTTGCCTTCCTTGCTTAAATGATTTTCTTTGTCCCCAACCAAATATAAAGATTATCCATGCCTTGTGGTGCATTGTCTTGCCTTACCTGGCATGCCTAAATGAGATTCTATCTCCCCAACCAAATCTAAAGAAAATCCATGCCTTGACTTGCCTTGCCTTGGGTTGCATTGCCTTGCCTAAATGAGATTCTATCTCCCAAACAAAATCTAAAGAAAATCCATGTTTGCCTTGACTTGCCCTGCCTTGCCTAGACTTGCATTGCCTAAATGAGATTCTATCTCCCCAAAAATTCTATAGAAATCAATGACTTTCCTTGCATTGCCTTGCCTTGCCTTTCCTAAATGAGATACTATCTTCCCATCCAAATCTAATAAAAATAAATGCCTTGACTTTCATTGCCATGTCTTGCCATGCCTTGCCTTGCCTTTCCTTGTGTAAATGAGATTCTATCTCCCCAACCATAATCTAAAGAAATTCCATGCCTTGCCTTGACTTGCTTCACATTGCCTTGCATAAATGAGATTGTATCTCCCCAACAAAATCTAAAGAGTACTCATGCCTTTCCTTACCTTGCATTGTCTTGCCTTGCCTTGTGTTGGCTTGTCTAATGTGATTAATCTCCCGAACCAAATGCAAAAAATCGATGCATTGCCTTTCCTTTCCTTGCCTTGACGTGCCTTGCCTTGCCTAATTGAGATTCTATCTCCCCAACCAAATCTAGAGAAAATCCATGACTTGCCTTGCCTTGCCTTTCCCTGCCTAGCCTTGCGTTGACTTGCCTAGACTTGCATTGCCTAAATGAGATTCTATCTCCCCAACCAAATGAAAAGAAAATCCATGCCTTCCCTTGACTTGCCTTGCTTTGCCATTCTTTGCCTTCCTTGCCTAAATGATAATCGTTGTCCCCAACCATATATAAAGAAAAACCATGCCTTCTGGATCCTTGCCTTGCCTTGCCTTGCCTTTCCTAAAGAAGATTCTATCTCCCCGAGCAAATATCAAGAAAATCCATGCATTTCCTTGCCTTGCCTTGCCTTGTCTTGCCTAAATGAGATTCTATCTCCCCAACCAAATCTAAAGAAAATCCATACCTTGCCTTTCCTTTCCTTGCCTTGCCTTGCCTTGCCTTGCATTTCCTTGCCTTGCCTTGCTTAAATGAGACTCTATCTCCCCAACCAATAAGAAAGAATATTCATGCCTTGCTTTGCCTTGCATTGCATTGCCTTGAATAAATGAGATTCTCTATCTCCCCAACCAAATCTTAAGAAAATTCATGCATTCCCTTGCCTTGCATTACCTTGTCTTGCCATGCCTAGCCTTCCTTGCCTAAATGAGATTCTTTGTCCTCAGCAAAATATAAAGAAAACCCATGCCTGTGGTGCCTTGCCTTGCCTTGCCTTGCCTTGCCTTGCTTTTCTAAAGGACATTCGGTCTATCCAACCAAATCTAATGAAAATCCATGCCTTTCCATGCATTGCCTTGCCTTGTCTTGCTTAAATGAGATTCTATCTCCCCAACCAAATCTAAAGAAAATCCATGCCTTGCCTTGACTTGTCTTGCCTTGCCTAGCCTTGCCTTGCCTAAATGAGATTCTATCTTCCCAAAAAATCTATAGAAAATGCAATACTTTCCTTACATTGCTTTGCCTTGCCATGCCTTGCCTTCCCTGCTTAAATGATTTTCTTTGTCCCCAACCAAATATAAAGATTATCCATGCCTTGTGGTGCATTGTCTTGCCTTACCTGGCATGCCTAAATGAGATTCTATCTCCCCAACCAAATCTAAAGAAAATCCATGCCTTGCCTTGACTTGTCTTGCCTTGCCTAGCCTTGCCTAAATGAGATTCTATCTCCCAAACAAAATCTAAAGAAAATCCATGCTTGCCTTGACTTCCCCTGCCTTGCCTAGCCTTGCATTGCATAAATGGGATTCTTTCTCCCCCAAAAATCTATAGAAATCCATGACTTTCCTTGCCTTGCCTTGTCTTGCCTTAATGAGATTCTATCTCCCCAAACAAACATAATGAAAATCTATGCCTTGTGGTGCCTTGCCTTCCCTTGCCTTGCCTTACATTTCCTGGCCATGCCTTGACTTGCCTTTCCTAAAGGAGATTCTATCTCCCCAATCAAATCTAAATAAAATCGATGTCCTTCCTTACTTTACCTTGTCGAGTATTGCCTAAATAGTATTCTATCTCCCCAACCAAACCTAAGGAAAATCCATCCCTTTCCTTGCCTTGCCATGGCTTGCATTCTTTGCCTTTGTTGCCTAAATGATAGTCTTTGTCCCAAACCAAATATAAAGACAATCCATGCCTAGGGATGCTTTGCCTTGCCTTTCCTAGCCTTACCTTTTCTTGCCTTGCCTTTCCTAACAGAGATTCTATCTCCCCAAACAAATTTAAAGAATCCCATGCCTTGCCTTGCTTGCCTTGCCTTGGCTTGCTTTGCCTGAATGAATTTCTATCTCCCCAAACAAATCGAAAGAACATCCATGCCTTTCTTTGCCTTGGCTTTCTTTTTCTTGCCTAAATGAGATTCTATCTCCCCAACCAAATCTAAAGAAAATTCATGCTTTCCCTTGTCTTGCCTTGCCTTGCATTTCCTTACCTTGCCTTTCCTAAATGAGACTGTCTCCCCCATCAATAAGAAAGAATATTCATGCATTGTGTTGCCTTGCCTTGCATTGCCTTCCTAAATGAGATTCTATCTCCGCAACTAAATCTAAAGAAAATCCATGCATTTCCTTGCCTTGCCTTTCCTTGTATTGCCTAAATGTGATTCTATCTCCCCAGCCAAATATAAAGACAATCTATGCCTTGTGGTGCCTTGCCTTCCCTTGGCTTGCCTTGCCTTGAATTTCCATGCCTTGCCTTGCCTTTCCTAAAGGAGATTGCATCTCCCCAATCAAATCTAAAGACACTGCATGCCTTTCCTTGCCTTTCCTTACCTTGTCTTGCCTAAATTAGATTCTATCTCCCCAACAAAATTAAAAGAAAATCCATGTCTTGCCTTGCCTTGCATTGCATTGCATTGCCTTGCCTTGCCTTGCATTTCCTTGCCTTGCCTTAGCCAACTGAGACTCTATCTTCCGAAAAAATCTATAGAAAATCCATGACTGTCCTTACATTGCATTGCCTTTCCTTTCCTTTCCTTGCCTAAATGAGATTTTTATCTCCCCAATCAAATGTAAAGAAAATCCATGCCTTGCCTTGCTTTTCCTTGCCTTGCATTTCCTTGCCTTGCCTTGCCTAAATGAGACTCTCTGTCCCCAAGCAATAAGAAAGAATATTCATGCCTTGCCTTGCCTTGCCTTGTTAAATGAGATTCTATCTCCCCAACCAAATCTAAAGAAAATCCATGCCTGGTGATGCCTTTCCTTCCCTTGCCTTGCCTTGCCTTTTCTTGCCTAAATGAGATTCTATCTCCACAACCAAATACAAAGAAAATCTATGCCTTGTGGTGCCTTTCCTTCCCTTGACTTGCCTTGCCTTGCCTTGCCTTGCCTTCCCCTGCCTTTCCTTACCTTTCCTAAAAGAGGTTCTATCTCCCCAATCGAATCTAAAGAAACTCCATGCCTTTCTTTTCCTTGTTTTGCCTTGTCTTGCCTAAATAAGATTCTATATCACCAACCAAATCTAATGAATGTCCATGCCTTGCCTTGCCTTGCCTTGCATTTCCTTGCCTTGCCTTACATAAATGAGACTCTATCTACCAAACAAATAAGAAAGAATATTTATGACTTGCCTTGCCATGCCTTGAATTGCCTTGTCTAAATGAGAATCTATCTCCCCATCCAAATCTAAAGAAAATCCATGCCTTCCCTTGCCTTGACTTCCCTTGCCTTGCCATGCCTTGCCTTGCCTTGCTTTTCCTTGCCTTGCCTTGCCTTGCATATCCTTGCCTTGCCTTCCCTAAATGAGACTCTATCTTCCCAATAAATCTATAGAAAATCCATGAATGTCCTTACATTGCATTGCCTTTCCTTTCCTGGCCTTGCCTTGCATTGCCTTAATGAGATTTTATCTCCCCAACCAAATCTAAAGAAAATCCATGACTGTCCTTACATTGCATTGCCTCTCCTTTCCTTGCCTTGCCTTGCATTGCATAAATGATATTTTATCTCCCCAACCAAATCTAAAGAAAATCCATGCCTTGCATTACCTTGTCTTGCCTAGCGTTGCCTTGCATTTCATTGCCTTGCCTAAATAAGACTCTCTCTCCCCAACCAGTAACAGAATATTCATGCCGTGCCTTGCCTTGCTTTGCATTGCCTTGCCTAAATGAGATTCTATCTCTCCAACAAAATCACAAGAAATCTATGCATTACCTTGCCTCGCCTTGCCTTTTCTTGCCTAAATGAGATTCTATCTCCCCAACCAAATATAAATGCCTTGTGGTGCCTTGCCTTCCCTTGCCTTGCCTTTCCTTGCCTTGGCATGCATTGCCTTGCCTTTCCTAAAACAGGTTCTAACTCCCCAATCAAATCTAAAGGAACTACATGCTTTTCCTTGCCTTCCCTTGCCTTATCTTGCCTAAATGAGATTCTGTCTCCCCATCCAAATATAAAGAAAATTCATGCTTTGTGGTGCCTTGCCTTGCCTTTCCTTGCCTTGCCTTTCCTAAAGGAGATTCTATCTATCCAACCAAATGTAAAGAAAATCCATGCATTTCTTTCCCTGCCTTGCCTTGTCTTGCCTTGCCTTTTTCTAAAGGAGATTCAATCTCTCCAATCAAATCTAAAGAAAATCGAAGCCTTTCCTTTCCTTGCCTTGCCTTGCCTTGCCTTATGTAAATGTGATTCTATCTCCCCAAACAAATATAAAGACAATCTATGCCTTTTGGTGCCTTGCCTTCCCTTGCCTTGCCTTGCCTTGAATTGCCATGCCTTGCCTTGCCTTGTTTGCCTTGCCTTTCCTAAAGGAGATTCTATGTACCCAATCAAATCTAAGAAAATCCATGCCTATTCATGCATTGCCTTCTTTAGATTTCTTTGGGGAGATAGAATCTCCTTTAACAAAGGAAGGCAAGGCAAGAGAAGGCAAGGCACCACAAGGCATAGATTTTCTTTATATTTGGTTGGGGAGAATTAATCTCATTTAGGCAAGACAAGGGAAGGCAAGGCAAGAAAATGCATAGATTTTCTTTAGATTTGGTTGACGAGATAGAATCTTATTTAGGAAGGCAATGCACGGCAAGGCAATGCAAGGCATGAATACTCTTTCTTATTGGTTTGGGAGACAGAGTCTCATTAAGGCAAGGAAAGGCAAGGAAATGCAAGGCAAGGCAAGGCAAGGCAAGGCATGGATTTTCTTTAGATTTGGTTGGGGAGATAAAATCTCAATTAGGCAAGGCATGGCAAGGCAAGGCAAGGCAATGCGACATAAAGACAGTCATGGATTTTCTATAGATTTTTGGGTTAGATTGAATCTCATTTAGGCAAGACAACGCTAGGCAAGGAAAGGCAAGGCATGGATTTTCTTTAGATTCAGTTGGGTAGATAGAATCTCATTTTGGCAAGACAAGGCAAGCCAAGGCTAGGAAAGGCATGGATGTTCTTTAAATTTGGTTGGGGATACAGAATCTCATTCACGCAATGCAAGGCAAGGCAAGGCAAGCAAGGCAAGGAATGAGATTCTGTAGATTTGCTTGAGGAGATAGAATCTCTGAAAGACAAAGCAATAAAAGGTAAAGCAAGGAAAGGCAAGGCAAAGCAACACAATGCATGGATTTTCTTTATATTTGGTTGGAGACAACTAATATCATTTAGGCAACGAAGGCAAAGAATGCAAGCCATGGCAAGGCAAGGGAAGGGATGGATTTTCATTAGATTTGGTTGGGGAAATAGAATCTCATTTAGGCAAGACAAGGCAAGGCAAGGGAAGGAAAGGCATGGAGTTTCTTTAGATTTGATTCGGGAAATAGAGTGTCCTTTAGGAAAGGCAAGGCAAGGCATGGCAAGGCAAGGCAAAGCAAGGCAAGGGAAGGAAAGGCACCACAAGGCATAGATTTTCTTTATATTTGGTTGGGGAGATAGAAACTCATTTAGGCAAGACAAGGCAAGGCAAGGTAGGGCAAGGAAATTCAGAGATTTCTTTAGATTTGGTTTGGGAGATAGAATCTCATTTAGGAAGGCAATGAAAGGCAAGGCAATGCAAGGCATGAATATTCTTTCTTACTGGTTGGGAACAGAGAGTCTCATTAGGCAAGGCAAGGCAAGAAATTGCAAGACAAGGCAAGGCAAGGCAAGGCAAGGATTTTCTTTAGATTTGGTTGGAGAGATAAAATCTCATTTAGGCAAGGCAAGGCATAGCAAGAAAAGGCAATGCAATGTAAAGGACAGTCATGGATTTTCTATTGATTTTTTGTGGAGATAGAATCTCATTTAGGCAAGACAAGGCAAGGCAAGGCAAGGCATGGATTTTCTTTAGATTCATTTGGGGAGATAGAATCTCATTTAGGCAAGACAAGGAAAGGTAAGTTAAGTCAAGGCATGGGATTCTTTGATTTGTTGGGGGATATAGAATCTTTGTTAGGAAAGGTAAGGCAAGGCAATGCAAGGCAGGGGTATTCTTAAATTGGTGGGGAGGTAGAATCTCATTTAGGCAAGACAAGATAGGCAAGGCAAGAAAAGGCATGGAGTTTCTTTAGATTTGATTGGGGAGATAGAATGTCCTTTAGGAACGGCAAGGCAAGGCATGACAAGGCAAGGCAAGGGAAGGCAAGGCACCACAAGGCAGAGATTTTCTTTATATTTTGTTGAGGAGAATTAATCTCATTTAGGCAAGAAAAGGCAAGGGAAGACAAGCAATTGCAAAGATTTTCTTTAGATTTGGTTGTCGAGATAGAATCTTATTTAGGAAGGCAATGCAAGGCAAGGCAATGCAAGGCATGAACATTCTTTCCTATTGGTATGGGAGAGTGAGTCTCATTTAGGCAAGGCAAGGCAAGGAAATGCAAGACAAGGAAATGCCAGGCAAGGCATGGATTTTCTTTAGATTTGGTTGGGGAGATAAAATCTCATTTAGGCAAGTCAAGGCAAGGGAAGAAAAGGTAATGCAAGGTAAGGACAGTCATGGATTTTCTGTAGATTTTTGTGGGAGATAGAATCTCATTAAGTCAAAACAAGGCAAGGCAAGGCAAAGATATGCATAGATTTTAGATTTCGTTGGGGAGATAAAATCTCATATAGGAAGTCAATGCAAGGCAAGGAATGCAAGGCATGAATATTCGTTCTTATTGGTTGGGAAAATAGGGTCTCATTTAGGCAAGGCAAGGCAAGGATATGCAAGACAAGGCAAGCAAGGCATGGATTTTCTTTAGATTTGGTAGGGGAGATAAAATCTCAGTTAGGCAAGGCAAGGCAGGGCAAGGAAAGGCAATGAAATGCAAGGACAGTAATTGATTTTCTATAGATTTTTTGGGGAGATAGAATCTCATTTAGGCAAGACAAGGCTTGGCAAGGCAAGGCAAGGCATCGATTTTCTTTAGATTTTTTGGAGAGACAGAATCTCATTTAGGCAAGTCAAGGCCAGGCAAGGCATGGAAAGGCATGTATTTTCTTTACATTTGGTTGGGGAGATAGAATGTCATTTACCCAGGGCAAGGCAAGGCAAGGCAAGGCAAGGCAAGGCATGGGATTCTTTAGATTTGGTTGGAGAGATAGAGTCTTTGTTAGGAAAGGTAAGGCAAGGCAAGGCATGGCAAGGAAATGCATGGATTTTCTTTAGATTTGGCTGAGGAGATAGAATCTCAGTTAGGCAAGAGAAGTCAAGGCAAGGCAAGGAAATGCATGCAGTTTCTTTAGATTTGATTGGGGAGATAGAATGTCCTTTAAGAAAGGCAAGGCAAGGCATGGCAAGGCAAGGTAATGCAAAGCAAGGCAAGGGAAGGCACGGCACCACAAGGCATAGATTTTCTTTATATTTTGTTGAGGAGAATTAATTTCTTTTAGGCAAGAAAGGCAAGCCAAGGTAAGGAAACACATAGATTTTCTTTAGATTTAGTTGTCGAGATAGAATCTTATTTAGGAAGGCAATGCCAGGCAAGGCAATGTAAGGCATGAAATTCTTTCCTATTGGTATGGGAGAGTGAGTCTCATTTAGGCAAGGCAAGGCAAGGAAATGCAAGGCAAGGAAATTCAAGGCAAGGCATGGATTTTCTTTACATTTGGTTGGCGAAATAAAATCTCATTTAGGAAAGGCAAGGCAAGGCAAGGCAAGGAAAGGTAATGCAGGGTAAGGACAGTCATGGATTTTCTATAGATTTTTTGGGGATATAAAATGTCATTTAGGAAGGCAATTCAAGGCAAGGCAATGCAAGGAATGAATATTCTTTCTTATTGGTTGGGAGAAGAGAGTCTCATTTAGGCAAGGCAAGGCAACGAAATGCAAGGCAAGGCAAGGCAAGGCAAGGCAAGGCATGTATTTTCTTTAGATTTGGTTGGGGAGATAGAATCTCATTTAGGCAATGCAAGGCAAGGTAAGGTAAGGAAAGGCATGGATTTTCTTTAGATTTGGTTGGGGAGATAGAATCTCATTTAGGCAAGGCAATGCAATGCAATGCAGGGCAAGGCAAGGCATGAATATACTTTCTTATTGGTTGGGGAGAGAGAGTCTCCTTTAGGCAAGGCTAATTAAGGAAATGCAAGGCAAGGCAAGGCAAGGCATGGACTTTCTTTAGATTTCATTGGGGAGAAAAAATCTCATTTAGGCAAGGCAAGGCAAGGCAAGGCAAGGTAAGGAAAAGAAAGGCAATTCAATCTAAGGAAATTCATGGATGTTGTATAGATTTTTTTGTGGAGAAAGAATCTCATTTAGGCAAGTCAAGGCTTGGCAAGGCAAGGCAAGGCAAGGCATGGATATTCTTTAGATTTGATTGGGGAGATAAAAATCTCATTCGGGCAACAAGACAAGGCAAGGCAAGGCCAGGAAAGGAAAGGCATGGATTTTCTTTAGAATTGGTTGGGGAGATAAAAATCTCATTCAGGCAACAAGACAAGTCAAGGCAGGGCAAGGAAAGGAAAGGCATGGATTTTCTTTAGATTTGGTTGGGGAGATAAAATCTCATTTAGGCAAGGCAAGGCAGGACAAGGAAAGGCAATGAAATTCAAGGAGAGTCATGGATTTTCTATAGATTTTTTGGGGAGATAGAATCTCATTTAGGCAAGACAAGGCTTGACAAGGCAAGGAAAGGCATGGATTTTCTTTAGATTTGTTTGGCGAGACAGAATCTCATTTAGGCAAGGCAAGGAAAGGAAAGGCATGGGATTCTTTAGATTGGTTGGGGAGATAGAATCTCTGTTAGGAAAGGTAAGGCAAGGCAAGGCATGGCAAGGAAAGCATGGATATTCGTTACATTTGGCTGGGGAGATAGAATCTCAGTTAGGCAAGACAAGTCAAGGCAAGGCAAGGAAAGGCATGGAGTTTCTTTAGATTTGATTGGGGAGATAGAATTTCCTTTAGGAAAGGCAAGGCAAGGCATGGTAAGGCAATGCAATGCAATGCAAGGCAAGCCAAGGCAAGGCAAGGCAAGGCAAGCCACTAAAAGGCATAGATTTTCATTATATTTGGTTGGGGAGAATTAATCTCATTTAGGCAAGACAAGGCAAGGCAAGGCAAGGAAATGCATAGATTTTCTTTAGATTTTGTTGGCAAGATATAATCTTATTTAGAAAGGCCTTGCAAGGCATGAATACTATTTCTTATTGGTTGGGGAGACAGAGTCTCATTAAGGCAAGGTAAGGCAAGGAAATGCAAGGCAAGGCAAGGCATGGATTTTCTTTAGATTTGGTTGGGGAGATAAAATCTCATTTAGGCAAGGCATGGCAAGGCAGGCAATGGCAATACAATGTAAGGACTGTCATGGACTTTTTATAGATTTTTTGTGGAGATAAAATCTCATTTAGGCAAGAAAAGGCAAGGCAAGGCAAGGCCTGGATTTTCTTTAGATTCATTTGGGGAGATACAATCTCATTTAGGCAAGACAAGGCAAGGCAAGGCAAGGCAAGGCAAGGCAAGGCATGGATTTTTTTTAGATTTGGTTGGGGAGATAGAATTTCATTCAGGCAAGGCAAGGCAAGGCAAGGCAAGGCAAGGCAAGGCATGGGATTCTTTGATTTGGTTAGGGAGATAGAATCTTTGTTAGGAAAGTTAAGGCAAGGCAAGGCAAGGCATGGATATTCTTTATATTTGGTTGGCGAGATAGAATCTAATTTAGGCAAGACAAGGCACGGCAAGGCAAGGAAAGGCATCGAGTTTCATTAGATTTGATTGGGGAGATAGAATGTCCTTTAGGAAAGGCAAGGCAAGGCAAGGCAAGGCAAGGGAAGTCAAGGCACCACAAGGCATTGATTTTCTTTATATTTGTTTGGGGAGATAGAATCTCATTTAGGAAAGACAAGGCAAGGCAATGCAAGGAAATGCACAGATTTTGTATAGATTTGGTTGGGGAGATAGAATCTGATTTAGGCAAGGCAATGCAAGGCAAGCATGAATATTCTTTCTTATTGGTTGGGGAGAGAGAGTCTCATTTAGGCAAGGCAAGGCAACGAAATGCAATGAAAGGCAAGGCGAGGCATGGATACTCTTTAGATTTGGTTGCGGAGATAAAATCTCATTTAGGCCATGCGAGGCAAGGCAAGGAAAGGTAATGCAATGTAGGGACAGTCATGGATTGTCTATAGATTTATTGGGGAGATAGAGTCTCATTTAGGCAAAGCCAGTCAAGGAAATGCAATGAAAGGCAAGGTAAGTCAAGTCATGGAATTTCTTGAGATATGGTTGGGGAGACAGAATCTCATTTAGGCTAGAAAACGCAAAGCAAGGCAAGGAAAGGCATGGAGTTTCTTTAGATTGGATTTGGGAGATAGAGTCTCCTTTAGGAAAGGCAAGGCAAGGCATGGCAAGGCAAGGCAAAGCAAGGCAAGGGAAGGAAAGGCACCACAAGGTATAGATTTTCTTCATATTTTGTTGGGGAGATAGAATCTCATTCAGGCAAGACAAGGCAAGGCAAGGCAAGGAAGGCAAGGCATGGGATTTTTTAGATTGGTTGGGGAGATAGAATCTCTGTTAGGAAAGGCAAGGCAAGAAAAGGTATGGCAAGGAAAGGAAAGGCAAAGTACCACAAAGCATGGATTTTCATTATATTTGGTTGGGGAAAACGAATATGATTTAGGCAAGAAAGGCAAAGAGTAGCAAGGCAAGGCAAGGCAAGGCAAGGAAATGCATAGATTTTCTTTATTTTGGTTGGGGAGATAGAATCTCATTTAGGAATGCAATGAAAGGCAAGGTAATGCAAGGCATGAATATTCTTTCTTATTTGTTTGGAAAAGAGAGTCACATTTAGGCAAGGCAAGGAAAGGAAATGCAAGGCAAGGAAAGGCAAGACATGGATTTTCTTTAGGTTTGGTTGGAGAGATAAAATCTCATTTAGGCAGGGCAAGGAAAGGCAATGCAATGTAAGGACAGTCATGGATTTTCTATAGATTTTTTGCGGAGATATAGTCTCATTTATGCAAGACAAGGCTTGGCAAGGCAAGGCAAGGCAAGGGAAGTCAAGGCACCACAAGGCATTGATTTTCTATATATTTGTTTGGGGAGATAGAATCTCATTTAGGAAAGACAAGGCAAGGCAATGCAAGGAAATGCACAGATTTTGTATAGATTTGGTTGGGGAGATAGAATCTGATTTAGGCAAGGCAATGCAAGGCAAGCATGAATATTCTTTCTTATTGGTTGGGGAGAGAGAGTCTCATTTAGGCAAGGCAAGGCAAGGAAAGGAAAGGCAAATGGATTTTCTATAGAGTTTTTGTGGAGATAGAATCTCATTTAAGCAAGGCAAGTCTAGGCAAGGCAAGGCAAGGCATGGATATTCTTTAGATTTCTTTGGGGAGATAGAATCTCATTTAGGCAAGACAAGGTAAAGCAAGGCATGGAAAGGCATGGATTTTCTTTAGATTTTTTGGGGGAGACAGTATCTCATTCAGGCAAGGCAATACAAGGCAAGACAAAGCAAGGCAAAGAAATGCATGGATTTTCTTTAGATTTGGTTGCGGCGATGGAATCTAATTTATGCAAGGCAAGGCAAGGCAAGGCAAGCCATGGTATTCTTTAGATTTTGTTGGGGAGATAGAATCTCTGTTAGGAAAGGCAAGGCAAGTCAAGCCAAGGCACGGCATGCCAAGGCAAATCTCCACAAGGCATGGATTTTCTTTATAATTGGTTGGGGACAACGAATATCATTTAGGCAAGGAAAGCAAGGCATGGCAAGGCAAGGCAAGGCAATGTAAGGCAAGGCAAGGCAAGGCAAGGCAAGGCAAGGCAAGTCATGAATTTTCTTAAGAGTTTGTTCTGGAGATAGAATCTCCTTTAGGAAAGGTAAGACAAGGCAATGAAAGGCAAGGAAAGTCAAGTCAAGGCAAGGCAAGGCAAGGAAAGGTAAGGCAAGGATACACAAGGCACGGATTTTCTTTATATTTGGTTGGGGGCCATGAATCTCATTTAGGCAAGGAAGGCAAGGCATGTCAAGGCAAGGCAAGGCAAGGCAAAGCATGGATTTTCTTTAGATATTGTTGGGGAGATAAAATCTCACTTAGGCTAGGCAATGCAAGGCAAGCCAAGGCAAGGCAAGGCAAGGCAAAGCTCCACAAAGCATGGATTTTCATTATATTTGGTTGGGGGCAATGAATATCATATAGGCAAGGAAGGCAAAGTATGGAAAGGCAAGGCAAGGCAACGGAAGGCATGAATATTCTTCCTTATTGGTAGGGAGAGAGAGTCTCATTTAGGCAAGGCAAGACAAGGAAATACAAGGCAAGGCAAGGCAAGGAAATGCAAGGCAAGGCAAAGCATGGATTTTCTTTAGATTTGGTTGGGGAGATAAAATCTCATTTAGGCAAGGCAAGGCAAGGCAGTGTAAGGCAAGCAAGGCAAGGCATGGGTTTCTTTAGATTTGGTTATGGAGATAGAATCTCTATTAGGAAAGGCAATGCAAGGCAAGGGAAGGCAAGGGAAGGCAAGTCAAAGCACAACAAGGCATGGATTTTCTTTATATTTGTTTGGGGACAACGAATATCATTTAGGCAACGAAGGCAAAGGATGGTAAGACAAGGCAAGGCAACGGAAGGCATGGATTTTCTTTAGATATGTTTGGGGAGATAGAATCTTTTTTAGGAAAGGCAATGCAAGGCAAGGCAACACAATGCATGAATATTCTTTCTTATTGTGAAGAGCGAGCATCTCATTTATGCAAGGCAAGGGTAGGAAATGCAATGCAAGGCAAGGCAAGGCATGCATTTTCTTTAGAATATGTTGGAGAGATAGAATCTCATTTAGGCAAGGTGAGGCAAGGCAAGGCATGGATTTTCTTTAGATTTAGTTGGGGAGATAGAATCTTTTTTAGGCAAGGCAACGCAAGGCAAGGCAAAGGAAGGCATGGATTTTTTTTTTTAGATTTGGTTGGGGAGATAGAATCTCATTCAGGCAAGGCAAGGCAAGCAAGGCAAGGCTTGGATTTTCTTTAGATTTGGATGCGGAGATGGAATCTCATTTTTGCAAGGCAAGGCAAGGCAAGGCAAGCGAATACAATTCAAGCATGGGTTCCTTTAGATTTGTTTGGGTAGATAGAAACTCCTTTAGAAAAGGCACGGCAAGGGAAGGCAAGCAATGGCAAGGCAAAGCAAGGCAAAGCACCCAAAGTCATGGATGTTCTTTAATTTTGGTTGGGGAGATAGAATCTCATTTAGGCAAGGCAAAGTAAGAAAAGGCATGAATTTTCTTTAGATTTTTGGGGCAGTTAGAGTCTCATTTAGGCAAGGCAAGGCAAGACTAGACAATGCACCACAAGGAATGGATTATTTTATATGTGGTTGGGGACAAAGAATCTCATTTAGGTAAGGAAGGCAATGAATGCAAGACAATTAATGGCAAATGAAGGCATGGATTCCTTTAGATTTGGTTGGGAAGAAAGAATCTCTTTAATGCAAGGCAAGGCAAGGCTAGGCAAGGCAAGGGAAGGAAAGTTATGGATTTTCTTTAGATTTGGTTGGGGAGATAGGATCTCATTCAGGCAAGGCAAGACAAGGCAAGGCAAGGCAATGCAATGCAAGGCAAGACATGGCAAGGCATGGATTTTCTTTATATTTGTTTGGGGACAACGAATATCATTTAGGCAACGAAGGCAAAGAATGGTAAGACAAGGCAAGGTAAGGGAAGGCATGGATTTTCTTTAGATATGTTTGGGGAGATAGAATCTCCTTTAGGAAAGGCAATGCAAGGCAAGGCAGCACAATGCATGAATATTCTTTCTTATTGTGAGGAGCGAGCATCTCATTTATGCAAGGCAAGGGTAGGAAATGCAAGGCAAGGCAAGGCAAGGCAAGGCAAGGCAAGGCATGCATTTTCTTTAGAATATGTTGGAGAGATAGAATCTCATTTAGGCAAGGTGAGGCAAGGCAAGGCATGGATTTTCTTTAGATTTAGTTGGGGAGATAGAATCTTTTTTAGGCAAGGCAACGCAATGCAAGGCAAGGGAAAGCATGGATTTTTTTTTAGATTTGGTTGGGGAGATAGAATCTC
The DNA here is from genome assembly GCF_003668045.3 of Cricetulus griseus. NCBI lineage: Eukaryota > Metazoa > Chordata > Mammalia > Rodentia > Cricetidae > Cricetulus > Cricetulus griseus. Next base: position 18,012,654 of record NC_048602.1, on the reverse strand, counting down.
ATTCAGGAAAGGCAAGCAAGGCAAGGCATGGATTTTCTTTAGATTTGGATGCGGAGATGGAATCTCATTTTTGCAAGGCAAGGCAAGGGAAGACAAGGCAAGGCAAAGTAAGAACAGGCATAAATCTTCTTTAGATTTTTGGGGCAGTTAGAGTCTCATTCAGGCAAGGCAAGACAAGGCAAGGCAAGGCAATGTAAGGCAAGGCAAGACACGGCAAGACATGGATTTTCTTAAGATTTGTTTGCGGAGTTGGAATCACATTTATGCAAAGCAAGGCAAGGCAAGCCAATGCAAGGCATGGCATGGGTTTCCCTAGATTTGGTTGGGGTGATAGAATCTCCTTATAAAAGGCAAGACAAGGCAAGGCAAGGCAAGGCAAGGCAAGGAAAGGCACCACTAGGCATGGATTTTCTTTATATTTGATTGTGGACAAAGAATATCATTTAGGCAAGGAAGGGAAGGAATGGCAAGTCAAAGGAAGCATGGATTTTCTTTTTATTTGGTTGGGGAGACAGAATCTCATTTAGGCAAGGCAAAGTAAGGCAAGACAAGGCAAGGCAAGGCAAGGCAAGTCAAGGCATGGATTTTCTTTAGATTTGGTTGGGGAGATAGTATCCCATTCAGGCAAGGAAAGACAAGGCAATGCAAGGTAAGGCTAGGCAAGGAAAGCCATGGATTTTCTTTAGATTTGGTTCGGGAGGTAGAATCTTCTTTAGAAAAGGCAAGGCAAGGCATGGGAAGGCACCACTAGACATGGATTTTCTTTAAATTTGGCTTGGGACATAGAATATCATTTAGGCAAGGAAGGCAAGGAATGGCAAGTCAAGGCAAGCATGGATTTTCTCTATATTTGGTTGTGGACAAAGAATATCTTTTAGGCAAGGCAAAGCAAAGCAAGACAAGGCAAAGCAAAGTAAGGAAAGGCAGGGATTTTCTTTAGATTTTGTTAGGGAGTTAGAATCTCATTTAGGCAAGGAAAGGCAAGGCAAGGCACGGCAAATCAAGGCATGGCAAGGGAAGCCATGGATTTTCTTTAGATTTGGTTGGGGATATAGAAGCTCCTTTAGGCAAGGCAATTATAGGGAAGGAAATTCAAGGACAGTCAAGGCAAATCATGGATTTCCTTGAGAGTTGGTTGGGGAGATAGAATCTCATTTAGGCAAGGCTAGCCAGGCAAGGCATGACAAGACATGGCAAGGAAAGTCAAGGCAAGGATTTTCTTTTGATTTGGTTGGGGAGATAGATTCTCATTTAGGCATGCAATGCAAGGCAAGACAATGCACCATAAGGAATGGATTTTCTTTAAATTTGGTTGTGGACAAGAATCTCATTTAGGCAAGGAAGGCAAGGAATGCAAGACAAGTCAAGTCATGGGAAGGCATGGATTCCTTTAGATTTGGTTGGGGAGAAAGAATCTCTTTTAGGCAAGAGAAGGCAAGGCAAGGCAAGGTAAGGCAAGGAAAGGCATGGATTTTCTTGAGGTTTGGTTGGGGAGATCGAATATCATTCAGGCTAGGCAAGACAAGGCAAGGCAAGGCAATGCAAGGCAAGGCAAGGCAAGACAAGGCATGGATTTTCTTTGATTTGGTTTCAGAGTTGGAATCACTTTTGTGCAAGGCAAGGCAAGGCAAGGCAAGCCAAGGCAAGGCAAGGCAAGCCAAGCCAAGGCAAGGCAAGGCATGGGTTTCTTTAGATTTGGTTAGGAGATAGAATCTCCTTATGAAAGGCAAGGCAAGGCAAGGCAAGGCAAGGCAAGGCAAGGCAAGGCAAGCGAAGGCAATTCAAGCATGGGTTCCTTTAGATTTGTTTGGGGAGATAGAAACTCCTTTAGAAAAGGCACGGCAAGACAAGGCAAGGAATGGCAAGGCAAGGCAAGGCAAGGCACCCAAATCATGGATTTTCTTTATATTTGTTTGGGGAGATAGAATCTCATTTAGGCAAGGCAAAGCAAGGCAAGACAAGGCAAGGCAAGGCAAGGATTTTCTTTAGATTTGTTGGGGATAATGAATATCATTTAGGCAACGAAGGCAAAGAATAGCAAGGCAAGGCAAGGCAAAACAAGGGAATGCGTGGATTTTATTTATTTGGGTGTGGAGATAAAATCTCATTTAGACAAGTCAAGGCAAGGCAAGACAAGGCAAGGAAAGGCAATGCAATGTAAGTAAAGTCATGGATTTTCTATGGATTTTTTGTGGAGATAGAATCTCATTTAGGCAAGGCAAGGCTAGGCAAGGCAAGGCAAGGCGTGGATATTCTTTAGTTTTCTATGGGGAGATAGAATCTCATTTAGGCAAGACAAGGTAAAGCAAGGCAAGGAAAGGCATGTATTTTCTTTAGATTTTTTGGGGGAGATAGAATCTCAATCAGTCAAGGCAATACAAGAGAAAACAAGGCAAGGCAAGGAAAAGCATGGATTTTCTTTAGATTTGGTTGTGTAGATGGAATCTCATTTATGGAAGGCAAGGCAATGCAAGAAATGGTATTCTTTAGATTTGTATGGGGAGATAGAATCTCTGTTAGGAAAGGCAAGGCAAGGCAAGCCAAGGCAAGCCATGCCAACGCTAAGCTCCATAAGGCATGGATTTTCTTAATATTTGGTTGGGTACAACGAATATCATTTAGGCAAGGAAGGCAAGGCATGGCAAGATAAGGCAAGGCATGGATTTTCTTTAGATTTGCTTGGGGAGATAAGGCAAGGCAATGCAAGGGTAAGCATAGATTTTCTTTAGATTTGATTGGGGAAATAGAATCTCATTTATGCAAAGGAATGCAAGGGAAGGCAAGACAAGGCATGAAGATTCTGTCTTATTGCTTGGGGATAGAGAGTCTCATTTAGGCAAGGCAAGGTAAGGAAATGCAAGGCAAGGCAAGGCAAGGCAAGGCAGGCAAGGCATGGATTTTCTTTAAATTTGGTTGCAGAGATGGAATCACATTTATGCAAGGCAAGGCATGGCAAGCCAAGGAATGCAAGTCATGGTTTTCTTTAGATTTGTTTGGTGAGATAGAATCTCCTTTAGAAAAGGCAAGGCAAGGCAAGGCAAGGGACCACTAGGCATGGATTTTCTTTATATTTGGTTGGGGACCAAGAATCTCATTTAGGCAAGGAAGGCAAGGCATGGCAAGGCAAGGCAAGGCAAGGCAAGGGAAAGCTTCGATTTCCTTCACATTTGGATGGGGAGATAGAATCTCATTTAGGCAATGGAATGCAAGGACAGGCAAGGCAAGGAATGAATATTCTTCCTTATTGGATGGGGAGAGAGAGTCTCATTTAGGCCATCAAGGTAAGGAAATGCCAGGAAAGGCAAGGCAAGGCATGGATTTTCTTTAGATTTGGTTGGGGAGATAAAATATCATTTAGGCAAGGCAAGGCAAGACAAGGCAAGGAATGCAATGCAATGTAAGGAAAGTCATGGATTTTCTATAGATTTTTTGGGGAGATAGAATCTCATTTAGGCAAGACAAGGCTAGGGAAGCAAGGCAAGGCCTTGATTTTCTTTAGATTTTGTTGGATAGATCGAATCTCATTCAAGAAAGGCTAGACAAGGCAAGGTATGGGTTTTCTTTAGATTTGGTTGCGGAGTTGGAATCTCATTTATGCAAGGCAAGGCAATGCAAGCCAAGGTAAGGAAAGGCATGGGTTTCTTTAGATTTGTTTGGGGAGACAGAATCTCCTTTTGAAAAGGCAAGGCAAGGCAAGGCAAGGCAATGCAAGGCACCACGAGGCATGGATTTTCATTATGTTTGGTTGGCAACAAAGAATATCATTTTGCAAGGAATCCAAGAATGGCAAGGCATGGCATTGCAAGGATAGGCATAGATTTTCTTTAGATTTGGTTGGGGAAATAGAATCTCATTTATGCAAGCGAATGCAATTCATGTCAAGGCAAGGCATGAATATTCTTTCTTATTGGTTGGGGAGAGAGAGTGTCATTTAGGCAAGGCAAGGTAAAGAAATGCAAGGCAAGGCAAGTCAAGGCACAGCAGGCAAGGCATGGATTTTTTTAAATTTGGTTGCGGAGATGGAATAACATTTATCCATGCAAGGCAAGGCAAGCGAAGTGAAGGCAAGGCATGGTTTTCTTTAGATTTGTTTGGGGAGATAGAATCTCCTTTAGAAAAGGCAAGGATTTTGTTATGGACATAGAATCTCATTTAGGCAAGGCAATGCATGGATTTTCTTTAGATTCGTTTAGGGAAATAGAATGTCATTTAGGCAAGGCTAAGCAATGCAAGGCAAGGCAAGGCATTGAATTTCTTTTGATTTTGTTGGGGAGATAGAATTTCATTTAGCCAAGGCAAAGCAAGACAAGGCAAGACAAGGCATGGCAAGGCATATATTTTCTT
>NC_048602.1:17969632-18007810 GCF_003668045.3 Cricetulus griseus | reverse complement strand
TTGCCATGCCTTGCCTAATTGAGATTTTATCTCCCCAACCAAATCTAAAGAAAATCCATGCCTTGCCTTGCCTTGCCTTGCCTTGCATTTCCTTGCCTTTCCTTGCCTTAATGAGACTCTGTCTCCCAAACCAATAAGAAAGAGTATTCATGCCTTGCATTGCCTTGCCTTGCATTCTTCCTAAATAAGATTCTATCTCGTCAACCAAATCTAAAGAAAATCTATGCATTTTCTTGCCTTGCCTTCCCTTGTCTTGCCTAAATGAGATTAATTCTCCCCAACCAAATATAAAGAAAATCTATGCCTTGTGGTGCCTTGCCTTCTCTTGCCTTGCCTTCCTTTGTTAAAGGAGATTCTATCTCCCCAAAGAAATCTAAAGAAGGCAATGCATGAATAGGCATGGATTTTCTTAGATTTGATTGGGTACATAGAATCTCCTTTAGGAAAGGCAAGGCAAACAAGGCAAGGCAAGGCATGGCAATTCAAGGCAAGGCAAGGCAAGGGAAGGCAAGGCACCAAAAGGCATAGATTGTCTTTATATTTGTTTGGGGAGATAGAATCACATTTACATAAGGCAAGGCAAGGCAAGGCAAGGAAAGGAAAGGCTTCGATTTTCTTTAGATTTGATTGGAGAGATTGAATCTCCTTTAGAAAAAGGCAAGGCAAGACAAGGCAAGGCAGGGAAAGAAATGCATGGATTTTCTTTACATTTGGTTGGATAGATAGAATCTCCTTTAGGAAAGGCAAGGCAAGGAAAGGCAAGGCAAGGCACCACAAAGCATGAATTTTCTTTATATTTGGATGGGGAGACAGAATCTCATTTAGGCAAGATAAGGCAAGGGAAGGCAAGGAAAAGCATGTAGTTCCTTTAGATTTGATTGGGGAGTTAGAACCTGTTTTAGGAAAGGCAAGGCAATGCATGCCAAGGCAAGGAAAGGCAAGGCAAGGGAAGGCAAGGCACCACAAGGCATTTATATTTGGTTGGGGAGATAGAATCTCATTTAGGCAAGAAAAGGCAAGGCGAGGCAAGGTAATGCATAGATTTCTTGTGATTTTGTTGGAGAGATAGAATCTCATTTAGGCAAGGCAATGCAAAGCAAGGCAAGGCACGGCATGAATATTCTGTTACTGGTTGGGGAGAGAGAGTCTTATTTAGGCAAGGCAATGAAATGCAAGGCAACGCTAGGCAAGACAAGGTAATGCAAGGCATGGATTTTCTTTAGATTTGGTTGGGGAGATAAAATATCATTTATGCAATGCAAGGCAAGGCAAGGAAAGGAGAGGCAATGCAATGTAAGGACAGTCATGGATTTTCTTTAGATTTGGTTGGGGAGATAAAATCTCATTAAGGCAATGCAAGGCAAGGCCAGGAAAGGAAAGGCAATGCAATGTAAGGACATTCATGGATTTTCTATAGATTTATTGGGAAGATAGAGTCTCATTTAGGGAAGGCAAGGCAAGGATATGCAAGGCAAGGCAAGGCAAGGAAAAGCAAGGCAAGGCAAGGCAAGGCATGGCAAGGCAAGGGAAGTCAAGGCAAGGGAAGGCATGGATTTTCTTTAGATTTGGATGGGGAGATAGATTCTCATTTAGACAAGGCAATTCAAGGCATGGCAAGGCAAGTCATAAATATTCTTTCTTATTTGTTTGGTAGATAGAGTCTCATTTATGTAAGGCAAGGCAAGGAAATGCAAGGCAAGGCAAGGCAAGGCATGGACATTCATTAGATTTGGTTGGTGATATAGAATCTTATTTAGGCAAGACAAGGCAAAACAAGGAAAAGAAAGGCATGGAGTTTCTTTAGATTCGATTGGGGAGATAGAACCTCTTTTAGGAAAGGTAAGGAAAGGCAGGGGAAGGCAAGGCAAGGCAAGGCAAGGCAAGTCAAGGGAAGGAAAGGCACCACAAGGCATAGATTTTCTTTGTATTTGGTTGTGGAGATAGAATCTCATTTAGGCAAGAAAAGGCAAGGCAAGGCAAGGGAAGGAAAGGCATCACCAGGCATGGATTTTCTTTAGATTTGGTTGGGGAGATAGAATCTCATTTAACAAGGCAAGGCAAGGCAAGGCATGAATATTCTTTCTTATTGCTTGGGGACAGAGAGTCTCATTTAGGCAAGGCAAGGCAAGGAAATGCAAGGCAAGGAAAAGCAAGGCAAGGCATGGATTTTCTTTACATTTGATTGGGGAGATAAAAATCTCATTTAGGCAAGGAAAGGAAAGGAAAGGCAATGCAATGTAAGGACAGTCATGGATTTTCTATAGATTTTTTCGGAAGATAGAGTCTCAGTTGGCTAAGGCAAGGCAAGGAAATGCAAGGCAAGGCAAGGCAATGCAATGCAATGCAAGGCAAGGCAAGACATGGATTTTCTTTTAATTTTGTTGGGGAGATAGAATCTAATTTAGGCAAGACAAGGTAAGGAAAGGCAAGGAAAGGCATGCAGTGTCTTTAGATTTGATTGGGGAGATGCAATCTCCTTTAGGAAAGGCAAGGCAAGGCATGGAAATTCAAGGCAAGGCAAGCCAAGGGAAGGCAAGGCACCACAAGGCATGGATTGTCTTTATATTTGGCTGGGGACATAGAATCACATTTAGGCAATACAAGGAAAGGCAAGGCAAGGAAATGCATGGATTTTCTTTAGATTTAGTTGCGGAGATAGAATCTCATTTAGGAAGGCAATGCAAGGCAAGGCAACACAATGCATGAATATTCTTTCTTATTGATGGGGGGAGACAGTCTCATTTAGGAAAGGCAAGGTAAGGAAATGCAAGGCAAGGCAAGACAAGGGAAAGCATGAATTTTCTTTAGATTTGGTTGGGGAGATAGAATCTCATTTAGGCAAGAAAAAGAAAGCCAAGGCAAAGAAAGGCATGGATGTTCTTTCGATTTGTTTGGGGAGATAGAAATTCATTCAGGCAAAGCAAGCCAAGGCAAGGCAAGCAAGGCAAGGCATGGGATTCTTTAAATTTGTTTGGGGAGATAGAATCTCTGTTAGGAAAGGCAAGGCAAGAAAAGGTAAGGCTAGGAAAGGCAAGGCAAAGCATCCCTAGGCATGGATTGTCTTTATATTTGGTTTGGGACAAAGACTATCATTTAGGCAACAAAGGCAAAGAATGCAAGCCATGGCAAGGCAAGGAAAGGGATGGATTTTCTTTAGGTTTGGTTGGGGAGATAGAATACTATTTAGGCAATACTCGACAAGGTAAAGTAAGGAAGGACATCGATTTTATTTAGATTTGATTGGGGAGATAAAATCTCCTTTAGGAAAGGCAAGTCAAGGCATGGCCAGGAAATGTAAGGCAAGGCAAGGGAAGGCAAGGCACCACAAGGCATATATTTTCATTATGTTTGTTTGGGGAGATAGAATCTCATTAAGGCAAGACAAGGCAAGGCAAGGAAAGTCATGTATTTCTATAGATTTTTGGGGGAGAAAGAATCCCATTTATGCAATGCAAGGCTAGGCAAGGCAGGGGAAGTCAAGGCAAGCATGGATTTTCTTTAGATTTTGTTTGGGAGATAGAATCTCATTTAGGCAAGGCTAGGCAAGGCAAGACAAGTCAAGGCAAGGCATGGATTTTCTTTAGATTTGGTTGGGGAGATAGAATCTCATTTAGGCATGCCAGGTAAGGCAAGACAATGCACCACAAGGCATGGATAATCTTTATATTTGGTTGGGGACAAAGAAAATCATTTAAGCAGGGAAGGCAAGGCATGGCAAGGCAAAGCAATGTAAGGAAAGTAATGCATTTTCTATAGATTTTTTGGGAAGGTAGAATCTCATTTAGGCAAGGCAAGGCTAGGCAAGGCAAGACAAGTCAAGGCAAGACATGGATTTTCTTTAGATTTGGTTGGGGAGATAGAATCTCATTTAAGCAAGACAAGGCAAGGCAATGCATGGAAAGGCATGGATTTTCATTAGATTTGGTTGGATAGACCGAATGTCCTTTAGAAAAGGCAAGGCAAGGCAAGGCAAGGCAAGGCAAGGCAAGGCACCACAGGCATGGGTTTTCTTTATATTTTGCTGAGGACAAAGAATCTCATTTAGGCAAGGAAGGCTAGGCATGGCAAGACAAGGGAATGCAAGGCAAGTGAATGCATGAATTTTCTTAAGATTTGGTTGGGGAGATAGAGAATCTCATTTATTCAAGGCAATGCAATGCAAGGCAAAGCAAGGCATGAATATTCTTTCTTATTGGTTGGGGAGATAGAGTCTCATTTAAGCAAGGCAAGGCAAGGAAATGCAAGGCAAGGCAAGGCAAGGAAAGGAAAGGAAAGGCAAGGTATGGATTTTCTTTAGATTTGGTTGGGGAGATAGAATCTCATTTAGGCAAGACAAGGCAAGGCAAGGCAAGGAAATGCATGGATTTTCTTGATATTTGCTCGGGGAGATAGAATCTTCTTTAGGAAAGGCAAAGCAAGGCAAGGCAAGGATCCAGAAGGCATGGTTTTTCTTTATATATGGTTGGGGACAACGATTATCATTTAGGCAAGGAAGGCAAAGAATGGCAAAGCAAGGCAAGTCAAGGGAAGGCATGGATTTTCTTTTCATTTGGTTGGGGAGATAGAATCTCATTTAGGCAATGCAAGTCAACGCAAGGCTAGGCAGGGAAAGGCAAGGCAAGGCAAGTCATGGATTTTCTCTAGATTTGGTTGGGGAGATAGAATCTCAATTAGGCAAGGCAAGGCACGTCAAGGCAAGGAAAGGAAAGGCAATGCATCGATTTTTTGCATTTGGTTCGGGAGATTAATCACATTAGACAAGCCAATACAAGGCAAGGCAAGACAATGCAAGGTAAGGAAAGGCATGAGTACTCTTTAGATTTTGTTGGGGAGATACAATCTCATTTATGCAAGGCAATGTGAAGCAAGTCAAGGCAAGGCATGGAATTTCTTTAGATTATGGTTGGGGAGATAGAATCTCATTTACACAAGGAAAGGCAAGGCAAGGCATGGCAAGACATGGCAATGAAAGTCAAGGCATTTATTTTTATTAGATTTGGATGGGAAGATAGTATCTCATTTAGGAAAGGCAAGGCAAGGCAATGCAAGGAAAGTCATTGATTTCTATAGAATTTTTGGGGAGATAGAATCTCATTTAGGCAATGCAAGTCTAGGCAAGGCAGGGCAAGTCAAGGCAAACATGGATTTTCTTTAGATTTTGTTTGGGAGATAGAATCTCATTTAGGCAAGGCAATGCAACCCAAGGCAAGGCAAGTCAAGGCATGGATTTTCTTTAGATTTGGTTGGGGAGATAGAATCTCATTTAGGCATGCCAGGTAAGGCAAGACAATGCACGACATGCATGGATAATCTTTATATTTGGTTGGGGACAAAGAAAATCATTTAAGCAAGGAAGGCAAAGCATGGCAAGGCAAAGCAATGTAAGGAAAGTCATGGATTTTCTATAGATTTTTTGGGAAGATAGAATCTCATTTAGGCAAGGCAAAGCTAGGCAAGGCAAGACAAGTCAAGGCAAGGCATGGATTTTCTTTAGATTTGGTTGGGGTGATAGAATCTCATTTAAGCAAGACAACGCAAGGCAATGCATGGAAAGGCATGGATTTTCATTAGAAGGCAAGGCAAGGCAAGGCACCACAAGGCATGGGTGTTCTTTATATTTTGTTGTGGACAAAGAATCTCATTTAGGCAAGGAAGGCTAGGCATGGCAAGACAAGGTAATGCAAGGCAAGGGAAGGCATGGATTTTCTTAAGATTTGGTTGGGGAGATAGAGAATCTCATTTATTCAAGGCAATGCAATGCAAGGCAAAGCAATGCATGAGTATTTTTTTATTGGTTGGGGAGATAGCGTCTCATTTAAGCAAGGCAAGGAAAGGAAATGCAAGGCAAGGCAAGGTATGCATTTTCTTTAGATTTGGTTAGGGAGATAGAATCTCATTTAGGGAAGACAATGCAAGGCCAGGCAATGCATGGAATTTCTTTAGATTTGACTGGGGAGACAGAATCTCCTTTAGGAAAGGCAAAGTAAGGCAAGGCAAGGCAAGGCAAGGCAAGGAATTTCTTTACATTTGGTTGGGGAGATAGAATCTCCTTTAGGAAAGGCAAGGCAAGGCAAGGCAAGTCAAAGCAAGGCAAAGATTCAGAATGCATGGTTTTTCTTTATATTTGGTTGGGGACAACGATTATCATTTAGGCAAGGAAGCAAAGAATGGCAAAGCAAGGCAATTCAAGGGAAGGCATGGATTTTCTTTTGATTTGTTTGGGGTGATAGAATCTCATTTATGCAATGCAAGTCTAAGCAAGGCAAGCATGGATTTTCTTTAGAAATGTAACGAAAGTCATGGATTTTATATAGACTTTTTGGTGTGTGTGTGTAGTGTTTGTGTGTAGTGCATATGTGTGGTGTGTGTTTTGTGTATGTAGTGTAGTGTATGTGGTTGGCGTGTGTATGCGGTATGTGTGCGTGTAGTGTATGAATGCTGTGTGTGTGTCTTGTTTGTGTTTGTAGTGTGTGTGTGCGGTGTATGTGTTTGTAGCGTATGTGTTTGGTGTGTGTGTTTGTAGTGTTTGTGTGTGGTGTGTGTGTTTGGTGTCTTTGTGTTTACTGTATGTGTGTGGTGTGTGTGTAGTGTATTTTTGCATTGCATATGTGTTGTGTGTGTGTATTGTATGTGTGTGGTTTATGTGTGTGGTGTGTGTGAGTGTAGTGTATGTTTCTAGTGTATGTGTGTGGTGTGTGATTTGATGTGTGTAGTGTAGTGTATGTTTGTGGTGTATGTGTGCAGTGTGTTTGTTTGCTGTATGTGTGTAGTGTATTGTATAGTGAATGTGTTTGGTGTGTGTTTTTGGGTGTGTAGTGTAGTGCATGTGTGTGGTGTGTGTGTGCGGTGTGTGTAGTGTAGTGTGTGTATGCGGTGTTTGTAGAGTATGTGTGCGGTGTGTTTGTTTGGTGTGTGTGTGTAGTGTATGAATACTGTGTGTGTTTGCTATGTGTGTGTGTGTGTGGTGTACGTTTTTGTAGTGCATGTGTGTGGTGTGTGTGTTTGGTGAATTTGCGTTTATTGTAGATGTGTGGTATGTGTTTGGGAAGTGTATGTTTATACTGTATGTGTGTGGTGTGTGTGTTTGAGGGTTTCTGTTTACTGAATGTGTATGGTGTGTGTGTAGTGTATGTTACCAGTGTATGTGTGTGGTGTGTGTTTTTTGTATGTATAGTGTAGTTTATGTTTGTGGTGGATTGTGCGGTGTGTTTTTTGGTGAGTGTGTAGTGTATGTGTGTAATGTATGGGTGTGGTGTGTGTCTTGGTTGTGTGTAGTGTAGTGTATGTTTGTGTTGTGTGTGTGGTGTGTGTGTGTGTGGTGTGGGTGTGTTTAGGGTATGTATGTGGTGTGTGTGCAGTGTTTGTGTTTGTAGTGTGTGTGTGCGGTGTATGTGTTTGTAGTGGATGTGTGTGTTGTGTGTGTTTGGTGTGTTGTGTTTACTGTATGTGTGTGGTGTCTGTGTGTGTGTAGTGTATTTTTTGCGTATGTTTGTGGTGTATGTTTGTGGTGTTTCTGTGTGTAGTGTACATTTTGAATGTTGTGTGTGGTGTGTGTTTATGGTATGTGTGTAGTGTATGTGTGTCGTTTCTGTGTGCCCTGTTTGTGTTTTTAGTGTGTGTGTGCCCTGTTTGTGTATGTGCATAGTGTATATGTGTGGTGTGTGTTTTTGATGTGTGTAGTGTAGTGTATGTTTGTTGTGTGTGTGTGTGGTGTGTGTAGTTTAGTGTGTGTATGCGGGGTGTGTGTGTTTGTAGTGTGTGTGTGCCTTGTACGTGTTTGTAGTGTATGTGTGCGGTGTGTGTTTGTAATGTATGTGTGTGGTGTGTGTGTTTGGTGTGTTTGTTTATGGTATGTGTGTGTTTTGTGTTTGTGTAGTGTATGTTTGTAGTACATGTGTGTGGTATGTGTGTTTGGTGGGTGTGTGTGTAGTGAATGTGTGTGGATTATGTGTTTGGTTTGTGTGTAGTGTATGTTTCTAGTGTTTGTGTGTTGTGTGTGTTTTTGGTGTGTGTAGGGTAGTTTATGTTTGTGGCGTATGTGTGCGGTGTGTTTGTTGGTGATTATGTAGTGTATGTGTACAGTATATGTGTGTGATGTGTGTGTTTGGTGTATGTAGTTTAGTTTATATGTGTGGTGTGCATGTGTTCGGTGAGTGTAGTGTAGTGTATGAATGCGGTGTGTGGGTGCTGTGTTTGTGTTTCTATTGTGTGTGTGCGGTCTATGTGTTTGTAGTGTATGTGTACGGTGTGTGTATGGTGTGTTTGAGTGTACTGTATGTGTGTCATGTGTGTGTGTAGTGTATGTTTCTAGTGTATGTGTGTGGTGTGTTTGGTGTGTGTGTGGTGTATGTGTAATGTATTGTGTGGTGTGTGTGTTTGGCGTGTGTAGCGTAGTTTATTTTTGTGGCGTATGTGTGCAGTGTGTTTGTTTTGTGTGTGTTTTTGTTTAGTGTATGTTTCTAGTGTATGTGTGTGGGGTGTGTTTTTGGTGTGTGTAGTGTAGTGTATGTTGGTGGTGTATGTGTACATTGTGTTTGTGTATTGTATGCATGCCGGTTGTGTGTGCGGTGTGTGTGTTTGTAGTGTGTGTGCGCAGGATACATGTTAGTTGTGTATGTGTGCCGTGTTTGTGTTTGTAGTGTGTTCTGCGGTGTATGTGTTTGTAGTGTATGTTTGTGGTGTGTGTGTGGGGTGTCTCTGTGTTTACTGTATGTTTGTGGTGTGTGTGTAGTGTATTTTTGTATTGCAAGTGTTTGTATGTGTGTGGTTTATGTGTGTGAATGTAGTGTATGTTTCTAGTGTATGTGTGTGGTGTGTGTTTTTGATGTATGTAGTGTAGTGTATGTTTGTGGTGTATGTCTGCTGTGTGTTTGTTTGCTTATGTGTGTAGTGTATTGTATAGTGAATGTGTTTGGTGTGTGTTTTGGGGTGTGTAGTGTAGTGTATGTGAGCGTTGTGTGTGTTTGTAGTGTGTGTGTGCGTTGTATGTGTTTGTAGTGTATGTGTGTGGTGTGTGTGTTTGCAATGTATGTGTGTGGTATGTGTGTTTGGTGTGTTTGTGTTTATGGTATGTGTGTAATCTATGTGTGTTGTGTGTATGGTGAGTGCAGTGTAATGTATGTGTGTGGTGTGTGTGTAGTGTATTTTTTATTACATGTGTGTTGTGGGTGTGGTGTGTAGTGTAAGTGTAAGTGTATATGTGTGTGGTGTGTGTGTAGTGTATGTTTTTAGTGTATATGTGTTGTTTGTGTTTTTGATGTGTGTACTGTAGTGTATGTTTGTGGTGTATGTGTGCGGTGTGTTTGTTTGCTATGTGTGTGTAGTGTATGTGTATAGTGAATGTTTGTGGTGTGTCTTTTGTTGTGTGCAGTGTAGTGTTTGTGTGTGGTGTGTGTTTTTGGTGTGTGTAGTGTAGTGTATGTTTGATGTGTATGTGTGCGTTGTGTTTGTTATGTGTGTGTAGTGTATGTGTATAGTGTATGTCTGTGGTGTGTGTTTTTGGTGTGTGTAGTGTGGTGTATGTGTGTGGTGTGTGTTTTTGGTGTGTGTAGTGTAGTGTATGTTTGTTGTGTGTGTATGCGGTGTGAGTGTGCGATGTTGGTGTTTGTAGTGTTTTTGTGCATTGTGTTTGTAGTGTATGTGTGCCTTGTTTGTGTTTGTAATGTATGTGTGTCGTGTGTGTGTTTGGTGTGTTTGTGTTTATAGTATGAGTGTGATTTGTGTTTGTGTAGTGTATGTTTGTAGTACATATGTGTGGTATGTGTGTTTGGTGAGTGTGTGTGTAGTGAATGTGTGTGGAGTATGTGTTTGGTATGTGGGTAGTGTATGTTTCTAGGGTATGTGTGTGGTGTGTGTTTTTTGTGTGTGTAGTGTAGTTTATGTGTGTGGTGTGTATTTTTGATGTGTGTAGTGTAGTGTATGTTTGAGGTGTATGTGTGTGGTGTGTTTGTTTGCTACGTGTGTTTACTGTATGTGTATAGTGATGTGTGTGGTGTGTGTTTTTGGTATGTGTAGTGTGGTGTATGTTTGTGGTGTGTGTATGCGGTGTTTGTGTGTGTTTGAGTTTGTAGTGTGTATGTGCGTTGTACGTGTTTGTAGTGTATGTGTTCGGTGTGTGTGTTTGTAATGTATGTGTGTGGTGTGTGGGTGCTGTGTTTGTGTTTGTATTATGTGTGTGTGGTATATGTGTTTGTAGTGTATGTGCATGGTGTGTGTGTATGGTGTGTTTGAGTGTCATGTGTGTCATGTGTGTCATGTGTGTGTAGTGTATGTTACTAGTGTATGTTTGTGGTGTGTTTGTTTGGTGTGTGTTGTGTATGTGTAATGTATGTGTGTTGTGTGTGTGTTTGGTTTGCGTAATGTAGTTTATTTTGTGGCGTATGTGTGCGGTGTGTTTGTTTTGTGTGTGTGTGTGTAGTGTGTGTTTCTAGTGTTTGTGGTGTGTGTTTTTGGTGTGTATAGTGTAGTGTATGTTGGTGGTGTATGTGTACGTTGTGTGTGTGTAGTGTATGCATGCCGGTTGTGTGTGTGGTGTGTGTTTGTAGTGTGTGTGTGCGGTGTATATGTTAGTAGTGTATGTGTGAGGTGTTTGTGTGTAGTGTATTTTTGCATTGCATATGTGTTGTGTGTGTATGTATGTGTGTGGTTCATGTGTGTGGTGTGTATGAGTGTAGTGTATTAGTGTATGTGTGTGGTGTGTGTTTTTGATGTGTGTATTATTGTGGTGTATGTCTGCGGTGTGTTTGTTTGCTTTATGTGTGTAGTGTATTGTATAGTGAATGTGTTTGGTGTGTGTTTTCGGGTGTGTAGTGTATGTGTGTGGTTTGTATTTTTGGTGTTTCTTGTGTTGTATGTGTGTGGTGTGTGTTTTTGATGTGTGTAGTGTAGTGAATGTTTGTGGTGTGTGTGTGCGGTGTCTGTAGTGTAATGTGTGTATGCGGAGTGTGTGTGTGGTGTGTGTGTGTTTGTAGTGTGTGTGTGCGTTGTACGTGTTTGTAGTGGATGTGTGTGGTGTGTGTGTCTGTAATGTATGTGTGTGATGTGTATGTTTGGTGTGTGTAGTGAAAGTATGTAGTGTATGTTTGTATGCGGTGTGTGTAGTGTAGTGTATGTATGCGTTGTGTGGGTGCTGTGTTTGTGTTTCTATTGTGTGTGTGCGGTATATGTGTATGTAGTGTATGTGTATGGTATGTGTGTATGGTGTGTTTGAGTGTACTCTATGTGTGTCGTGTGTGTGTAGGGTAAGTTGCTAGTGTATGTGTGTGGTGTGTTTGTTTGGTGTGTGTAGTGTATGTGTAGTGTATGTGTGTGGTGTGTGTTTGGTGTGTGTAGTGTAGTTTATGTTTGTGCCGTATGTGTGCCGTATGTTTGTTGTTGTTGTTGTGTGTGTGTGTGTGGTGTATGTTTCTAGGGTTTGTGGTGTGTGTTATTGGTGTGTGTAGTGCAGTGTATGTTGGTGGTGTATTTTTGCGTTGTGGGTGTTTAGTGTATGCATGCCGGTTGTGTGTGCGGTGTGTGTGTTTGTAGTGTGTGTGGGCGGTGTATGTGTTAGTAGTGTATGTGTGCGGTGTTTGTGTTTGTAGTGTGTTGTGCGGTGTATGTGTTTGTAGTGTATGTGTGTAGTGTATGTCTGTGGTGTTTGTGTTTGGTGAATGTGTTTAGTGTATGTATGCCGTGTATGTATTTGCTATGTGTGTGTGTGGTGTACGTTTTTGTAGTGTATTTGTGTGGTGTGTTTGGTGTATTTATGTTTATTGTATGTGTGTGGTGTGTGTGTGTGTGAAATGTATGTTTGTAGTGTATGTGAGTGGTGTGTGTCTTGATTTTGCGTAGTGTAGTGGATGTTGGTGGTGTATGTGTACTTTGTGTGTGTGTAGTGTATGCATGCCGATTGTGTGTGCGGTGTGTGTTAGTAGTGTGTGTGTGCGGTGTACATGTTAGTTGTGTATGTGTGCAGTGTTTGTGTTTGTAGTGTGTACTGCGGTGTAAGTGTTTGTAGTGTATGTGTTTGGTATTTGTGTTTGTAGTGTATGTGTGTGTTGTGTGTGTTTGGTGTCTTTGTGTTTACTGTATGTTTGTGGTGTGTGTAGTGTATTTTTGTATTGCATGTGTTTCTATGTGTGTAGTTTATGTGTGTGGTTTATGTTTGTGGTGTGTGGGTGTAGTGTATGTGCTATTGTATAGTGTGTGCTTTGTGTGTGTTTTTGATGTGTGTAGTGTAGTGTATGTGTGTGACGTGTGTTTTGATGTGTGTAGTGTAGCGTATGTTTGTGGTGTATGTGTGCGGTTTGATTTCTTTGCTATGTGTGTGTAGTGAATGTGTATAGTATATGTGTGTGGTGTGTGTTTTGATGAGTGTATTGTAGTGTATGTTTGTGGTTTATGTGTGCGGTGTGTTTTTTTGCTATGTGTGTGTAGTGAATGTGCATAGTATATGTGAGTGGTATGTGTTTTTGAGGTGTGTAGTATAGTGTATGTGTGTGGTGTGTGTTTTGGTGTATGTAGTGTATTTTATAAGGGTGGTGTGTACGTGCGGTGTGTGTGTGCGGTATGTGTTTGTAATGTATGTGGTGGTGTGTGTGTTTGGGGTGTTTATGTTTAAGTTATGTGTGTAATCTATGTGTGTGGTATGTGGTGAGTGCAGTGTAATGTATGTGTGTGGTGTGTGTGTAGTGTATTTTTTATTGCATGTGTGTTGTGTGTGTGTAGTGTACGTGTGTGGTATATGTGTGTGGTGTGTGTGCAGTGTATGTTTTTAGTGTATGTGTGCTGTGTGTGTTTTTGATGTGTGTACTGTAGTGTATGTTTGTGGTGTATGTGTGTGGTGTGTTTTTTTGCTATGTGTGTGTAGTGTTTGTGTATAGTGTATGTTTGTGGTGTGTCTTTTTGTTGTGTGTAGTGTAGTGTATGTCTGTGGTGTTTTTTTTTGATGTGTGTAGTGTAGTGTATGTCTGTGGTGTGTGTGCGATGTTGGTGTTTGTAGTGTGTTTGTGCGTTGTAAGTGTTTGTAGTGTATTGTGCCTTGTTTGTGTTTGTAATGTATGTGTGTGGTGTGTGTTGGGTGTGTTTGTGTTTATAGTATGTGTGTGTTTTGTGTTTGTGTAGTGTATGTTTGTAGTACATATGTGTGGTATGTGTATTTGGTGAGTGTGTGTGTAGTGAACGTGTGTGGAGTATGTGTTTGGTATGTGTGTAGTGTATGTTTCTAGTGTATGTGGGTGGTGTGTGTTTTTGATGTGTGTAGTGTAGTGTACGTTTGAGGTTTATGTGTGCGGTGTGTTTGTTTGCTACGTGTGTTTAGTGTATGTGTATAGTGTATGTGAGTGGTGTGTGTTTTTGGCATTTGTAGTGTGGTGTATGTTTGTGGTGTGTTTATGCGGTGTTTGTGTGCAGTGTTTGTGTTTGTAGTGTGTGTGCGTTGCAAGTTTTTGTACTGGATTGTGCGGTGTGTGTGTTTTTAATGTATGTGTGTGGTGTGTGTGTGTTTGGTGTGTTTGTTTATAGTATGTGTGTGTTTTGTGTTTGTATAGAGTAGGTTTGTAGTACATGTGTGTGGTATGTGTGTTTGGTGTGTGTGTGTAGTGAATGTGTGTGGAGTATGTGTTTGGTGTGTGGTGAATGTTTCTAGTGATTGTGTGTGGTGCGTGTGTTTGGTGTATGTAGTTTATATGTGTGGTGTGTGTGTGCGGTGTGTGTAGTGTAGTGTATGTTGGTGGTGTACGTGTACTTTGCGTGTGTGTAGTGTATGCATGCCAGTTGTGTGTGGGGTGTGTGTGTTTGTAGTGTGTGTGTGCGGTTTATATGTTAGTACTGTATGTATGTGGTGTGTGGGTGCTGTGTTTGTGTTTCTATTGTGTGTGTGGGTGTATGTGTTTGTAGTGTATGTGTATGGTGTGTGTATGGTGTGTTGGAGTGTACTGTATGTGTGTCGTGTGTGTGTGTAGTGTAAGTTTCTAGTGTATGTGTGTGGTGTGTTTGTTTGGTGTGTGTGTAGTGTATGTGTGTGGTGTGTGTTTGGTGTGTGTAGTGTAGTTTATGTTTGTGCCGTATGTGTGCCGTGTGTTTGTTGTTGGGTGTGTGTGTGTGGTGTATGTTTCTAGTGTTTGTGTTGTGTGTTTTTGGTGAGTGTAGTGTAGTGTATGTTTGATGTGTATGTGTGCGTTGTGTTTGTTTGTTATGTGTGTGTAATGTATGTGTATAGTTTATGTCTTTGGTGTGTGTTTTTGGTGTGTGTAGTTTAGTGTATGTTTGTGGTGTGTGTATGCGGTGTGTGTGTGCGATGTTGGTGTTTGTAGTGTGTTTGTTCGTTGTGTTTATAGTGTATGTGTGCCTTGTTTGTGTTTGTAATGTATATGTGTGGTGTGTGTGTGTTTGGTGTGTTTGTGTTTATAGTATGTGTGTGTTTTGCGTTTGTGTAGTGTATGTTTGTAGTACATATGTGTAGTATGTGTGTTTGGTGAGTGTGTGTGTAGTGAACGTGTGTGGAGTATGTGTTTGGTATGTGTGTAGTGTATGTTTCTAGTGTATGTGTGTGGTGTGTGTTTTTTTGTGCGTGTATAGTGTAGTTTATGTGGGTGGTGTGTGTTTTTGATGTGTGTAGTGTAGTGTATGTTTGAGGTGCATGTGTGCGGTGTGTTTGTTTACCACGTGTGTTTAGTGTATGTGTATAGTGTATGTGTGTGGTGTGTGTTTTTGATGTGTGTAGTGTAGTGTATGTGGGTGGTGTGTGTTTTGGTGTATGTAGTGTATTTTATAAGGGTGGTGTGTGTGTGCGGTGTGTGTGTGCGGTGTGTGTGTGCGGTGTGTGTTTGTAATGTATGTGTGTGGTGTGTGTGTTTGGTGTGTTTGTGTTTATGGTATGTGTGTAATGTATGTGTGTGGTGTGTGGTGAGTGCAGTGTAATGTATGTGTGTGGTGTGTGTGTAGTGTATTTTTTATTGCATGTGTGTTGTGTGTGTGTAGTGTAAGTGTGTGGTATATTTGTGTGGTTTGTGTGCAGTGTATGTTTTTAGTGTATGTGTGCTGTGTGTGTTTTTGATGTGTGTACTGTAGGGTATGTTTGTGGTGTATGTGTGTGGTGTGTTTTTTTGCTATGTGTGTGTAGTGTATATGTATAGTGTATGTCTGTGGTGTTTTTTTTTGATGTGTGTAGTGTAGTGTATGTTGTGGTGTGTGTGTGCGATGTTGGTGTTTGTAGTGTGTTTGTGCGTTGTAAATGTTTGTAGTGTATGTGTGCCTTGTTTGTGTTTGTAATGTATGTGTGTGGTGTGGTGTGTTGGGTGTGTTTGTGTTTATAGTATGTCTGTGTTTTGTGTTTGTGTAGTGTATGTTTGTAGTACATATGTGTGGTATATGTGTTTGGTGAGTGTGTGTGTAGTGAACGTGTGTGGAGTATGTGTTTGGTATGTGTGTAGTGTATGTTCCTAGTGTATGTGGGTGGTGTGTGTTTTTGATGTGTGTAGTGTAGTGTATTTTGAGGTGTATGTGTGCGGTTTGTTTGTTTGCTACGTGTGTTTAGTGTATGTGTATAGTGTATGTGTGTGGTGTGTGTTTTTGGTATTTGTAGTGTGGTGTATGTTTGTGGTGTGTTTATGCGGTGTTTGTGTGCGGTGTTTGTGTTTGTAGTGTGTGTGCATTGCAAGTTTTTGTACTGGATTGTGCGGTGTGTGTTTGTAATGTATGTGTGTGGTGTGTGTGTGTGTTTGGTGTGTTTGTTTATAGTATGTGTGTGTTTTGTGTTTGTATAGAGTATGTTTGTAGTACATGTGTGTGGTATGTGTGTTTGGTGTGTGTGTGTAGTGAATGTGTGTGGAGTATGTGTTTGGTGTGTAGTGAATGTTTCTAGTGATTGTGTGTGGTGCGTGTGTTTGGTGTATGTAGTTTATATGTGTGGTGTGTGTGTGCGGTGTGTGTAGTGTAGTGTATGTTGGTGGTGTATGTGTAGTTTGTATGTGGGTAGTGTATGTGTTTGGTGTGTGTGTTTGTAGTGTATGTGTGTGGTGTGTGTGAGTGTAGTGTATGCGTCTAGTGTATGTGTGTGGTGTGTGTTTTTGGTGTGTGTAGTTTGGTGTATGTGTGTGGTGTGTGTGTGTGTAGTGTATGTTTCTAGTGTTTGTGTGTGGTGTGTGTTTTTTGGTGTGTGTACGGTAGTTTATGTGTGTGGCGTATGTGTGCGGTGTGTTTGTTTGGTGATTATGTAGTGTATGTCTGCAGTGTATGTGTGTGGTGTGTATTTTTGGTGTATGTACTTTAGTTTATATATTTGGTGTGTGTGTGCGGTGTTTGTAGTGTAGTGTATGTATGCGGTGTGTTCGTGCTGTGTTTTAGTTTCTATTGTGTATGTGCGGTATATGTGTTAGTAGTGTATGTGTATGGTGTGTGTGTATGGTGTATTTGAGTGTACTGTATGTGTGTCGTGTGTGTGTATTGTAAGTTTCTAGTGTATGTGTGTGGTGTGTTTGTTTGGTGTTTGTGTGGTGTATGTGTAGTGTATGTGTGTGGTGTGTGTTTGGTGTTTGTAGTGTAGTTTATGTTTGTGCCGTATGTGTGCCGTGTGTTTGTTGTTGTTGTGTGTGTGTTTATGTGTAGTGTATGTTTCTAGGGTTTGTGGTGTGTGTTTTGGTGTGTGTAGTGTCGTGTATGTTTGAGTTGTATGTGTGAGGTGTGTTTGTTTCCTATGTGTGTGTAGGGTATGTGTATAGTGTATTGTGTGATGTGTTTTTTTGGTGTGTGTATTGTGGTGTATGTGTGTAGTGTGTATTTTTGGTGTCTGCAGTGAATTTTATATGGGTGGTGTGTGTGTGTGTGTGTGCTGTGTGTGTGTGTGCAGTGTTTGTGTTTTAGTGTGTGTGTGTTGTATGTGTTTGTAGTGTATGTGTGCGGTGTGTGTGTCTGTAATCTATGTGTGTGGTGTGTTTTTGTATATATTATGTGTGTGCTTTAAGTGTGTGGTATGTGTATGTGGAGGGTGTGTGGTGTGTAGTGAATGTGTGTGGAATATGTATTTGGTGTGTGTGTAGTGTATGTTTCTAATGTTTGTGTGTGGTGTGTGTTTTGGGTGTGTTTGTGTTTATGGTATGTGTATAATCTATGTGTGTGGTGTGTGGTGAGTGCAGTGTAAAGTATGTGTGTGCTGTGTGTGTAGTGTATTTTTTTTTGCATGTGTGTTGTGTGTGTGTAGTGTAAGTGTGTGGTATATGTGTGTGGTGTGTGTGCAGTGTATGTTTTTAGTGTATGTGTGCTGTGTGTGTTTTTGATGTGTAGTGTATGTTTGTGGTGTATGTGTGTGGTGTGTTTGTTTGCTATGTGTGTGTAGTGTATGTGTATAGTGTATGTTTGTGGTGTGTCTTTTTGTTGTGTGTAGTGTAGTGTATGTCTGTGGTGGTTTTTTTTGATGTGTGTGGTGTAGTGTATGTTTGTGGTGTGTGTGTGCGATGTTGGTGTTTGTAGTGTGTTTGTGCGTTTAAGTGTTTGTAGTATATGTGTGCCTTGTTTGTGTTTGTAATGTATGTGTGTGGTGTGTGTTGGGTGTGTTTGTGTTTATAATATGTGTGTGTTTTGTGTTTGTGTAGTGTATGTTTGTAGTACATATGTGTGGTATGTGTGTTTGGTGAGTGTGTGTGTAGTGAACATGTGTGGAGTATGTGTTTGGTATGTGTGTAGTGTATGTTTCTAGTGTATGTGTTTGGTGCGTGGTTTTGATGTGTGTATGTAGTGTATGTTTGAGGAGTATGTGTGCGGTGTGTTTGTTTGCTACGTGTGTTTAGTGTATGTGTATAGTGTATGTGTGTGGTGTGTGTTTTTGGTATGTGTAGTGTGGTGTATGTTTGTGGTGTGTTTATGTGGTGTTTGTGTTTGTAGTGTTTGTGCGTTGCAAGTTTTTGTACTGGATTGTGCGGTGTGTGTTTGTAATGTATGTGTGTGGTGTGTGTGTGTGTTTGGTGTGTTTGTTTATAGTATGTGTGTGTTTTGTGTTTGTATAGAGTATGTTTGTAGTACATGTGTGTGGTATGTGTTTTTGGTGTGTGTGTGTAGTGAATGTGTGTGGAGTATGTGTTTGGTATGTGTGTAATGTATGTTTCTAGTGTATGTGTGTGGTGTGTGTTTTTTTTTGTGTGTAGTGTAGTTTATGTGGGTGGTGTGTGTTTTTGATGTGTGTAGTGTAGTGTATGTTTGAGGCATATGTGTGCGGTGTGTTTGTTTGCTACGTGTGTTTAGTGTATGTGTATAGTGTATGTTTGTGCTGTGTCTTTTTGTTGTATGTAGTGTAGTGTATTGTGTGTGTGTGTGATTTTGGTGTGTGTAGTGTATGTTTGATGTGTATGTGTGCGTTGTTTTTGTTTGTTATGTGTGTGTAGTGCATGTGTATAGTGTATGTCTGTGGTGTGTGTTTTTGGTGTGTGTAGTTTGGTGGTGTGTGTTTTTGCTGTGTGTAGTGTAGTGTATGTTTGTTGTGTGTGTATGCGGTGTGTGTGTGCGAAGTTGGTGTTTGTAGTGTATTTGTGCGTTGTAAGTGTTTGTAGTGGATGTGTGCCTTGTTTGTGTTTGTAATGTATGTGTATGGTGTGTGTTTTTGGTGTGTTTGTTTTTATAGTATGTGTGTTTTGTGTTTGTTTAGTGTATGTTTGTAGTACATATGTGTGGTATGTTTGTTGGGTGAGTGTGTGTGTAGTGAATGTGTGTGGAGTATGTCTTTGGTATGTGTGTAGTGTATGTTTCTAGTGTATGTGTGTTGTGTGTGTTTATTGTGTGTGTAAAGTAGTTTATGTTTGTGGCGTATGTGTGCAGTGTGTTTGGTGATTATACAGTGTATGTGTGTAGTGTATGTGTGTGGTGTGTGTGTTTGGTTATGTAGTTTAGTTTATATATTTGGGGTGTGTATGTGCGGTGTGTGTAGTGTAGTGTATGTATGCGGTGTGTGCGTGCTGTGTTTGTGTTTGTATTGTGTGTGTGTGCGGTACATATGTTTGTAGTGTATGTGTATGGTGTGTGTGTATGGTGTGTTTGAGTGTACTGTATGTATGTCGTGTGCGTGTGCATGTTTCTAGTGTATGTGTGTGGTGTGTGTTTTTGGTGTGTTTATTGTGGTTTATGGGTGTGGTGTGTGTTTTTGATGTGTGTAGTGTAGTGAATGTATGTGGTATGTGTGTGTGGTGTCTGTAGTGTAGTGTGTGTATGCGGTGTATGTGTGTGATGTTTGTGTTTGTAGTGTGTGTCTGCGTTGTACGTGTTTGTAGTGTATGTGTGCGGTGTGGGTGTCTGTAATTTATGTGTGTGGTGTGTTTGTGTTTATAGTATGTGTGTGTGTTGAGTTTGTGTAGTGTAAGTTTGTAGTACATGTGTGTGGTATGTGTGTGGTGGGTGTGTGTGTAGTGAATGTGTGTGGAATATGTATTTGGTGTGTGTGTAGTGTATGTTTCTAGTGTTTGTGTGTGGTGTGTGTTTTTTGGTGTGTGTACGGTAGTTTATGTGTGTGGCGTATGTGTGCGGTGTGTTTGTTTGGTGATTATGTAGTGTATGTCTGCAGTGTATGTGTGTGGTGTGTGTTTTTGGTGTATGTACTTTAGTTTATATATTTGGTGTGTGTGTGCGGTGTTTGTAGTGTAGTGTATGTATGCGGTGTGTTCGTGCTGTGTTTGTGTTTCTATTGTGTATGTGCGGTATATGTGTTAGTAGTGTATGTGTATGGTGTGTGTGTATGGTGTATTTGAGTGTACTGTATGTGGGTCGTGTGTGTGTATTGTAAGTTTCTAGTGTATGTGTGTGGTGTGTTTGTTTGGTGTATGTTTCTAGTGTTTGTGTTGTGTGTGTTTGGTATGTGTAGTGTAGTTTATGTTTGTGCCGTATGTGTGCCGTGTGTTTGTTGTTGGGTGTGTGTGTGTGGGGGTGGTGTATGTTTCTAGTGTTTGTGTTGTGTGTTTTTGGTGTGTGTAGTGTAGTGTATGTTTGAGGTGTATGTGTGTGGTGTGTTTGTTTGCTATGTGTGTGTAGTGTATGTGTATAGTGTATGTGTGTTATGTGTTTTTTTGGTGTGTGTAGTGTAGTGCAAATGTGTGGTGTATATTTTTGGTGTATGCAGTGTATTTTATATGGGTGGTGTCTGTGTGCGCTGTGTGTGTGTGTGCAGTGTTTGTGTTTCAGTGTGTGTGTGCGTTATGTGTGTTTGTAGTGTATGTGTGTGGTGTGTGTCTTGGGTGTGTGTAGTATAGTGTATTTTAGGGTTGTGTGTGTGTGGTGTGGGTGTTTGGTGTGGGTATGTGTAGTTTATGTATGCGGTGTGTGTGTGCGGTGTTTGTTTGTAGTATATGTGTGTGTTGTGTGTGTTTGGTGTGTATGTTTGTGGTACGTGTATATAGTGTATGTTTGCAGTGTATGTGTGTGGTGTGTGTTTTTGGTGTGTGTAGTATAGTGTATGTTTGAGGTGTATGTGTGTGGTGTGTTTGCTATGTGTGTGTAGTGTATCTGTGTATAGTGTATGTGTGTGGTGTGTGTCTCGGTTGTGTGTAGTGTAGTGTATTTTAGTGTTGTGTGTGTGTGGTGTCGGTGTGTTTATTGTATCTGTGTGGTATGTATGTGAAGTGTATGTTCGTAGTGTATGTGTGTGGTGTGTGTCTTGGTTGTGTGTAGTGTAGTGTATTTTAGTGTTGTGTTCTGGGTGTGTGGTGTGTGTGTAACTTATGTTTGCAGTGTGTGTGTGCTTTTTTGTGTTTGTAATGTTTGTGTGCTGTGTATGTGTGTGTTGTTTGTGTTTGGTGTGTTGTGTTTACTGTACGTGTGTGGTGTGTGGTATGTGTATATAGTGTATGTTTGCAGTGTATGTGTGTGGTATGTGTTTTGTGTAGTGTATGTTTGTGGTGTATGTGTGCGGTGTGTTTGTTTGTTATGTGTGTGTAGTGTATGTGTATAGTGTATGTCTGTGGTGTGTGTTTTTGGTGTGTGTAGTGTGTTGTATGTGTGTGGTGTGTGTTTTTGCTGTGTGTAGTGTAGTGTATGTTTGTGGTGTGTGTGTGCGATGTTTGTGTTTGTTGTGTGTTTGTGCGTTGTGTTTGTAGTGTATGTGTGCCTTGTTTGTGTTTGTAATGTATGTGTGTGGTGTGTGTGTCGTGTATTTTTGCATTGCATATGTGTTGTGTGTGTGTATTCTATGTGTGTGGTTTATGTGTGTGTTGTGTGTGAGTGTACTGTATGTGTCTAGTGTATTGTGTGGTGTGTGTTTTTGATGTGTGTAGTGTATGTGTAGTGTATGTGTGTGGTGTGTGTTTGGTTTGTGTAGTGTAGTTTATGTTTGTGCCGTATGTGTGCCGTGTGTTTGCTGTTGTTGTTGTTGTGTGTGTGTGTGTGGTGTATTTTTCTAGTGTTTGTGGTGTGTGTTTTTAGTGTGTGTAGTGTAGTGTATGTTTGAGGTGTATGTGTGCATTGTGTGTGTTTTCTATGTGTGTGTAGTGTATGTGTATAGTTTATGTGTGTGATGTGGTTTTTTTGGTGTGTCTAGTTTGGTGTATGTGTGTGGTGTGTATTTTTGGTGTATGCAGTGTATTTTATATGGGTGGTGTGTGTGTGTGCACTGTTTGTGTGTGCAGTGTTTGTGTTTTAGTGTGTGTGTGCATTGTATGTGTTTGTAGTGTATGTGTGTGGTGTGTGACTTGTTTTTGTGTAGTGTAGTGTATTTTAGCTGTGGGTGTTTGGTATGGGTATGTGTAGTTTATGTATGCGGTATGTGTGTGCAGTGTTTGTGTTTGTAATGTTTGTGTGCGTTGTATGTGTTTGTAGTATATGTGTGTGTTGTGTGTGTTTGGTGTGTTGTTTTTAGTGTATGTGTGTGGTACGTGTATATAGTGTATGTTGGTAGTGTATGTGTGTGGTGTGTGTCTTGGTTGTGTGTAGTGTAGTGTATTTTAGTGTTGTGTGTGTGTGTGGTGTGGGTGTGTGATGTGTGTGTGTAGTTTATGTATGTGGTGTGTGTTTGCAGTGTTTGTAATGTTTGTGTGCTGTGTATGTGTTTGTTGTTTGTGTTTGGTGTGTTGTGTTTACTGTATTGTGTGGTGTGTGTATATAGTGTGTGTTTGCAGTGTATGTGTGTGATGTGTGTTTTGGGTGTTTGTAGTGTAGTGTATGTTTGTGGGGTATGTGTGCGGTGTGTTTGTTTGCTGTCTGTGTGTAGTGTATTGTATAGTGTATGTGCTTGGTGTGAGTTTTTGGTGTGAGTAGTGTAGTGTTTGTGAGTGTGTGTGTTTTTAATGTGAGTAGTGTAGTGTACGTTTGATGTGTATGTGTGCAGTGTGTTTGCTATTTGTGTGTTGTGTATGTGTATAGTTTTAGTGGTTGGTGTGTGTTTTTGGAGTATGTAGTGTAGTGTATGTGTGTGGTGTGTGTTTTGGTGTATCTAGTATAGTTTATATGTGTGGTGTGTATGTGCAGTGTGTGTAGTGTAGTGTATGTATGCGGTGTGTGTGTGCAGTGTTTGTGTTTGTAATGTGTGTGTGCGTTGTACGTGTTTGTAGTGTATGTGGCCGTGTGTGTGTTTGTAATGTATGTGTGTGGTGTGTGTGTTTTGTGTTTGTGTAGTGTATGTTTGTAGTACATGTGTGTGGTATGTGTGTTTGGTGGATATTTGTGTAATGAGTGTGTGTGGAGTATGTGTGTGTTGTGTGTGTTGTGTATGTTTCTAGTGTATGTGTGTTGTGTGTTTTTGGTGTTTGTAGGGTATTTTATGTATGTGGGGAATGTGTGCAGTGTGTTTGGTGATTATGTAGTGTATGTGTGCAGTGTGTGTGTTTGGTGTATGTAGTTTTGTGTATATGTGTGGTGTGTGTGTACGTTGTGTGTGTGTAGTGTATGCATGTGTGCGGTGTGTGTGTTTGTAGTGTGCGTGAGCGGTGTATATGTTAGTAGTGTTTGTGTGCGGTGTTTGTGTTTGTAGTGTATGTGTTTGGTGTGTGTATTTCTAGTGTATGTGTGTGGTGTGTGAGTTTGGTGTCTTTGTGTTTACTGTATGTTTGTGGTGTGTGTGTGCAGTGTGTTTGTTTGTTGTATGTGTATAGTGCATTGTATAGTGAATGTGTTTGGTGTGTGTTTTTGGGTGTGTAGTGTAGTGTATGTGTGTGTTGTGTGTTTTTGGTGTGTGTAGTGTAGTGTATGTATGCTGTGTGTGTGTTCGGTGTTTGTGTTTGTAGTGTGTATGTGCGGTGTATGTGTTTGTGGTGTATGTGTATAGTGTGTGTATGATGTGTTTGAGTGTCGTGTGTGTGTTTGTTTCTAGTGTATGTTTGGTGTGTTTTTTTTGTGTGTGTAGTGTAGTGTATGCTGTGTGTGTAGTGTATGCATGCCGATTATGTGTGCCGTGTTTTTTTGTAATGTGTGTGCGGTGTATATGTTAGTAGTTTATGTGTGCTGTGTTTGTGTTTGTACTGTGTTTTGCGGTGTAAATGTTTGTAGTGTATGTGTTTGCTGTGTGTGTTTCTAGTGTATGTGTGTGGTGTGTGTTTGTTGTGTGTAGTGTAGTTTATGTTTGTGCCGTATGTGTGTGGTGTGTTTGTTTTGTGTGTGTGTGTGTGTGTGTGTGTGCAGTGTATGTTTCTAGTGTGTGTGGTGTGTGTTTTCGGTGTGTGTAGTGTAGTGTGCGTTGTGTGTGTGTAGTGTATGCATGTCTGTTGTGTGTGCGGTCTGTGTGTTTGTAATGTGTTGTGCGGTGTGTGTGTTTGTAGTGTATGTGTGTGGTGATTTTGTTCCGTGTTTGTGTGTAGTGTGTGTCTGTGGTGTTTGTGTTTGGTGAGTATGTGTAGTGTATGTTGTGTGTGTTTAGAGTGTTGTGTTTATTGTACGTGTGTATAGTGTATGTTTGCAGTGTATGTGTGTGGTGTGTGTTTTTGGTATATGTAGTGTAGTGTATGTGTGTAGTGTGAGTGTACCTTGTTTGTGTTTTTAGTGTGTGGGGAGGTGTATGCGTTTTTAGTGTATGTTTGTGGTGTATGAGTTCGTTGTGTGTATGTAGTGTATGCATGCTGGTTGTGTGTGCGGTGTGTGTGTTTGTGGTGTGTGTGTGCAGTGTATGTGTGTGGTGCTTGTGTTTGTAGTGTGTTGTGCGGTGTATGTGTTTGTAGTGTATGTGTGTAGTGTGTGTGGTGTGTGTGTTTGGTGTATGTCGTTTAGTTTATATGTGTGGTTTGTGTGTGTGGTGTGTGTAGTGTAATGTATATTATGCAGTGTGTGGGTGCGGTGTTGTGTTTGTATTGTGTGTGTGCAATGTATTGTGTGTGTTTGTAGTGTATGTGTGTGGTGTGTGTGTATTGTGTGTTTGGGTGTACTGTACGTGAGTGGTGTGTGTGTAGTGTATGTGTGTGGTGTGTGTGTTTGGTGTGTTGTGTTTACTGTATGTGTGTGCTATGTGTATATGGTGTATGTTTGCAGTGTACATGTGTGGTGTGTTTTTTTTGTGTGTAGTGTATGTGTATAGTGTAGTCTGATTGTGTTTTTGGTGAGTGTACTGTGGTGTATGAGTGTTGTGTGTTTTTGATGTGTGTAGTGTAGTGTATGTTTGTTGTGTGTGTGTGCTTTGTGTGTAGTGTAGTGTGTGTATGTGGTGTGTGCGCAGTATTTGTGTTTGTAGTGTGTGTGTGTGAGTTGTACGTGTTTGTAGTGTATGTGTGCGGTGTGTGTTTGTAATGTATGTGTGTGTTTGGTGTGTTTGTGTTTGTTTTTATAGTATGTGTGTGTTTTGAGGTTGTGTAGTGTATGTTTGTAGTACATGTGTGAGGTATGTGTGTTTGGAGGGGGTGTGTAGTGAATGTGTGTGGAGTATGTGTTTGGTGTGTGTGTAGTGTATGTTTCTAGTGTATGTCTGTGGTGTGTTTGTGTGGTGTGTGTGTGTAGTGTATCTGTAGTGTATGTGTGTGGTGTGCGTGTTTGGTGTGTGTAGTGTAGTGTATGTTTGTGGTGTATGTGTGTGGTGTATGTGTGTAGTGTAAGTATGCCGGTTGTGTGTACGGTGTGTGTGTGTTTGTAGTGTGTGTGTGTGGTGTATATGTTTGTAGTGTATTGTATTTGTAGAGTGTGTGCGGTGTGTATGTTTGGTATTTGTGTGTAGTGTATGTGTATAGTGTATGTCTGTGGTGTTTGTGTTTGGTGTGTGTGTAGTGTATGTATGTCGTGTGTGTTTGCTATGTGTGGTGTACGTTTTTGTACTGCATGTGTGTGTTGTGTGTGTTTGGTGAGTTTGTGTTCATTGTAGGTGTGTGGTGTGTGTGTGTGTGAAGTGTATGTTTGTAGTACATGTGTGTGGTATGTGTGTTTGGTGGGTGTGGTGTAGTGAATGTGTGTGGAGTATGTGTTTGGTGTGTGTGTAGTGTATTTTTCTAGTGTATTGTGTTTTGTGGGTTTTTGGTGTGTGTAGGGTAGTTTCTGTTTGTGGTGTATGTGTGCGGTGTGTGTGTTTGGTGATTATGTAGTATATGTGTGCAGTGTATGTGTGTGTTGTGTGTGTTTGGTGTATGTAGTTTATTTTATATGTGTGGTGTGTGTGTGTGCAGTTTGTGTAGTGTAGTGCATGTATGCGGTATGTGGGTGCTGTGTTTGTGTTTGTATTGTATATGTGTTTGTACTGTGTGTATTTGTATTTTGTGTGTGTATGGTGTGTTTGAGTGTCCTTTATGTGTGTCGTGTGTGTGTGTGTAGTGTATGTTTCTAGTGTATGTGTGTGGTGTGTTTGTTTGGTGTGTGTGAAGTGTATGTGTAATGTATGTGTGTTGTGTGTGTGTTTGGTGTGCGTAGCATAGTTTATGTTTGTGGCGTATGTGTGCAGTGTGTTTGTTTTGTGTGTGTGTGTGTAGTGTATGTTTCTAGTGTATTGTGTGGTGTGTGTTTTTGTGTATGTTGGTGGTGTATGTGTACGTTGTGTGTGTGTAGTGTATGGATGCTGGTTGTGTGTGCGGTGTGTGTGTTTGAAGTGTGTGTGTGCAGTGTATATGTTAGTAGTGTATGTGTGCGGTGTTTGTATTTGTAGTGTGTTTTGCGGTGTATGTGTTTGTAGTGTAGGTGTGTGGTGTGTGTGTTTGGTGTGTGTATGTGGTGTGTGTGTAGTGTATTTTTGTATTGCATGTGTTTGTGTGTGTGTAGTGAATGTGTGTGGAGTATGTGTGTGGTGTGTGTGGAGTATGTGTGTGGTGTGTATGTTTCTAGTGTATGCGTGGTGTGTGTGTTTATGTTTGTGGCGTATGTGTGCAGTGTGTTTGGTGATTATGTAGTGTATGTGTGTATTGTATGTGTGTGATGTGTGTTTTTGATGTATGTAGTTTAGTTTATATGTGTCGTGTGTGTGTGCGGTGTGTGTGCGGTGTGTGTAGTGTAGTGAATGTATGTGGTGTCTGGGTGCTGTGTTTGTGTTTGTATTGTGTGTGTGTGGTATATGTGTTTGTAGTGTATGAATATGGTGTGTTTGAGTGTACTGTATGTGTGTCGTGTGTGTGTAGTGTATAATTCTAGTGTATGTGTGTGGTGTGTTTGTTTTGTGTGTGTGTGTAGTGTATGTTTCTAGTGTGTGTGGTGTGTGTTTTTGGTGTGTGTAGTGTAGTGTATGTTGGTAGTGTATGTTTGCGTTGTATGTTTGTAATGTATGCATGTCGGTTGTGTGTGCGGTCTGTGTGTTTGTAGTGTGTTGTGCGGTGTATGTGTTTGTAGTGTATTTGTGCCGTGTTTTTGTTCCGTGTTTGTGTGTAGCGTATGTCTGTGGTGTTTGTGTTTGGTGAATGTGTGTAGTGTATGTTGTGTGTGTTTAGAGTGTTGTGTTTATTGTACATGTGTATAGTGTATGTTTGCAGTGTATGTGTGTGGTGCGTGTTTTTGGTGTGTGTAGTGTAGTGTATGTTTGTGGTGTATGTGTGCGGTGTGTTTGTTTGCTGTATGTGTATAGTGTATTGTATAGTTTATGTGCTTGGTGTGAGTTTTTGGTGTGTGTAGTGTAGTGTATGTGTGTGGTGTGTGTTTTTGATGTGAGTAGTGTAGTGTATGTTTGAGGTGTATGTGTGCGGTGTATTTGCTATGTGTGTGCAGTGTATGTGTGTCAGTGCTTGGTGTGTGTTTTTGGTGTGTGTAGTGTAGTTTATATATGTGGTGTGTGTGTGCGGTGTGTGTAGTGTAGTGTATGTATGCGGTGTGTGTGTGCAGTGTTTGTGTTTGTAGTGTGTGTGTGCGTTGTACATGTTTGTAGTGTATGTGTGTGGTGTGTTTGTAATGTATGTGAGTGGTGTGGGTTTGGTGTGTTTGTGTTTATAGTATGTGTTTGTTTTGTGTTTGTGTAGTGTATGTTGGTAGTGTATGTGTGCGTTGTGTGTATGCATGCCTGTTGAGTGAGCGGTGTGTGTGTTTGTAGTGTGTGTGGGCGGTGTATGTGTTAGTAGTGTATGTGTGTGGTGTTTGTGTTTGTAGTGTTTCTGCGGTTTATGTGTTTTTAGTGTATATGTGTATTGTATGTCTGTGGTTTTTGTGTTTGGTGAGTGTGTTTAGTGTATGTATGCCGTGTGTTTGCTATGTGTGTGTGTGGTGTACGTTTTTGCAGTGTATTTGTGTGGTGTGTGTGTTTGGTGTGTTTGTGTTTATTGTATGTGGTGTGTGTGTGTGAAGTGTATGTTTGTAGTGTATGTGAGTGGTGTGTGTCTTGGTTGTGTGTAGTGTAGTGTATTTTAGTGTTGTGGGTGTGTGGTGTGGGTGTGTGGTGTCGGTGCGTGTAGTTTATGTATGCAGTGTGTGTGCGGTGTTTGTGTTTGTAATGTTTGTGTGCTGTGTATGTGTTTGTAGTGTATGTGTGTGTTGTGTGTGTTTGGTTTGTTGTGTTTACTGTATGTGTTGGTATGTGCATATAATGTATGTTTGCAGTGTATGTTTGTGGTGTATATGTGCGGTGTGTTTGTTGGCTGTAGTGTGTAATAGTGTATTTGCTTGATGTGTGTTTTTGATGTGAGTAGTGTAGTGCGGTGTGTTTGTTTGCTATTGGTGTGTAGTGTATGTGTATAGCGTATGTGTGTGGTGTGGGTTTTTGGTGTGTGTAATGTAGTGTTTGTGTGTAGTGTGTGTTTTTGTGTATGTAGTGTAGTTTATATGTGTGGTATGTGTGTGCGGTGTGTGTAGTGTAGTGTATGTATGCTGTGTGTGTGCGTTGTACATGTTTGTTGTGTATGTGTGCGGTGTGTATGTTTGTAATGTATGTGTGTGGTGGGCGTGTTTGATGTGTTTGTGTTTATAGTATTGTGTGTTTTGTGTTGGTGTAGTGTATGTTTGTATTACATGTGTGTTGTATGTGTGTTTGGTGGGAGTGCGTGTAGTGAATGTGTGTGGAGTATGTGTGTGGTATGTGTCTAGTGTATGTTTCTAGTGTATGTGTGTGGTGTGTGTCTTTGGTGTGTGTAGGGTAGTTTATGTTTTTGGCGTATGTGTGTGGTGTGTTAGCTTGCTGATTATGTAGTGTATGTGTGTAGTGTATGTGTGTGTTGTGTGTTTTTGGTGTATGTACTTTATATGTGTGGTGTATGCAGTGTCTGGGGTACTGCTTGTGTTGTATTGTGTGTGTGCGGTATATGTGTTTGTAGTGTATGTGTATGTTTATGTGTATGGTGTGTTTGAGTTTACTGTATTTGTGTTGTGTGTGTGTGTAGTGTATGTTTCTAGTGTATGTGTGTGGTGTGTTTGTTTGGTGTGTGTGTAGTGTATGTCAGTGGTGTTTGTGTTTGGTGAGTGTGTGTAGTGTATGTATGCCGCGTGTTTTTGCTATGTGTGTGTGGTGTACGTTTTGTAGTGTATGTGTGTGGCGTTTGTGTTTGTTTGTGTAGTGCATGTGTTTGTAGTGTATGTTTCTAGTCTATGTGTGTGGTGTGTGTGTTTGGTGTGTTTGTGTTTATTGTATTTGTGTTGTGTGGGTGTGTGTGATGTGTATGTTTGTAGTGTACGTGTGTGGTGTGTGTCTTGGTTGTGTGTAGTGTCGTGTATTTTTGTGTTTTGTGTGTGGTTTGTGTATGTGGCGTGTGTGTGCGTTGTACGTGTTTGTAGTGTATGTGCTTGGTGTGTGTGTTTGGTGTGTGTAGTGTAGTTTATGTTTGTGCCATATGTGTGCCGTGTGTTTGGTGTGTGTGTAGTGTATGTTTCTAGTGTGTGGTGTGTGTTTTTGGTGTGAGTAGTGTAGTGTATGTTGTTGGTGTATGTGTGGGTTGTGTGTGTGTAGTGTATTCAGGCCAGTTGTGTGTGCGGTGTGGGTGTTTGTAGTGTGTGTGCGTTGTATAAGTTAGTAGTGTATGGGTGCGGTGTTTGTGTTTGTAGTGTGTTGTGCGGTGTATGTGTTTGTAGTGTATGTGTGTAGTGTATGTCTGTGATGTTTGTGTTTGGTGAATGTGTTTAGTGTATGTATGCTGTGTGTGTTTGCTATGTGAGTGTGGAGTACGTTTTGGTAGTGTATTTGTGTGGTGTGTATGTTTGGTGTGTTTGTGTTTATTGTATGTGTGTGGTTTGTGTGTGTGAAGTGTATGTTTGCAGTGTATGTGTGTGGTGTGTGTGTGCGGTGTGTGTAGTGTATTGTATGCGGTATGGGTGTGTGCGGTGTTTGTGTTTGTAGTGTGTGTGTGTGCGTTGTACTTGTTTTTAGTGTATGTGTACGGTGTGTGTTTGTAATGTATGTGTGTGGTGTGTGTGTTTGGTGTGTTTGTGTTCATACTATGTGTGTGTTTTGTGTTGTTGTAGTGTATGATTGTAGTACATGTGTGTGGTATGTGTGTTTGGTGTGTGTGTGTGTAGTGAATGTGTGTGGAGTATGTGTTTGCTGTGTGTGTAATGTATGTTTCTAGTGTATGTGTGTGGTGTGTGTTTTTGGTGTGTGTAGGGTAGTTTATGTTTTTGGCGTATGTGTGTGGTGTGTTTGTTTTGTGATTATGTAGAGTATGTGTGCAGTGTATGTGTGTGGTGTGTGTGTTTGGTGTATGTAGTTTTGTTTATATGTGTGGTTTGTGTGTGCGGTGTGTGTAGTGTTGTGTATGTATGCGGTGTGTGGGTGCTGTGTTTGTGATTGTATTGTGTGTGTCCGGTATATGTGTTTGTAGTTTATGTGTATGGTGGGTGTGTATGGTGTGTTTGAGTGTACTGTATTTTTGTCGTGTGTGTGTAGTGTATGATTCTACACTAGACACACCGCACACACAAACCACACATATAAACTAAACTACATACACCAAACACACACACCACACACATA
Organism: Cricetulus griseus; assembly: GCF_003668045.3. Taxonomy (NCBI): domain Eukaryota; kingdom Metazoa; phylum Chordata; class Mammalia; order Rodentia; family Cricetidae; genus Cricetulus; species Cricetulus griseus. The sequence goes on along the minus strand of NC_048602.1, from coordinate 17,977,587 downwards.
CACTACACACATACACTACATAATTACCAAACAAACACACTGCACACATACGCCACAAACATAAACTACCCTACACACACCCAAAACACACACCAAACAATACACTAGAAACATACACTACACACACACCACACAATACTCCACACATTCAGTACAATACTCCCACCAAACACACGTACAACACACATGTACTACAAACATACACTACAGCAACACAAAACACACACTATAAACACAAACACAGCAAACACACACAAAACACACATACACTACACACAAACACACCGCACACATACACTACAAACACGTACAACACACACACACTACAAACACAAACACCAAACACACGCCGCATACATACACTACACTACACACACCGCACACACAAACCACACATATAAAGTAAACTACATACACCAAACACACACACCACACACATCCACTACACACATAATCACCAAACAAACACACTGCACAAACACAAACTACCCTACACACACCCAAAACACACACCAAACAATACTCTAGAAACATACACTACACACACAACACACACATACTCGACACATTCAGTACAAAACTCCCACCAAACACATGTACAACACACATGTACTACAAACATACACTACAGCAACACAAAACACACATACTATAAACACAAACACAGCAAACACACACAAAACACACATACACTACACACAAACACACCGCACACACACATCACACATAAAAACTAAATTACATACAAAAAAACCACACACATACAGTACACACATACACTACATAATCACCAAACAAACACACAGCACACATACGCCACAAACATAAACTACCCTACACACATCCAAAACACACACCACACACATACACTAGAAACATACACCACACACACACAACACACACATAAAAACACAACATAAGACACACTACACACACACACCACAAAAACATACACTACACACACTACAAACACTCACACCGCACACATACACTACAAACACACACACCGCACACACACACCGCATACACACTACACTACACACAGCGCACACACACCACACATGAATACTACACTACACGCACCGCATACACACACCACACATATATACTACACTACACACACCGCATGCACACACCACACACATACACTACACTAAACACACCAAAAAAACACACCACACAATACACTATACACATACACCAAGCACACACAGCAAACAAACACATCGCACACATACCTCAAATATACACTTCACTACACACATCAATATCACACACCAAGCACATACACTACAAACACACACACTGAACAAATACACTACAATCACAAACACCGCACACAATCACACCGCATACATACACTACACTACACACTGCATACACACACCACACACATACAGTACACACAAAGACACCGCACACATACACTACAAACACGTACAACGCACACACACTACAAACACAAACACCGCACACAAACACAGCATACATACACTACACACACACAAACCGCATACGCACACCACATACATGCACTACCCTATATATACCAAACACACCCACCATACATATACTCTACACACATACGCCACACACACACACCAAACACACCACACACATACACGACTACATACACTACACACACACCACACACACACTACAAAAACATACAGCGCATACACACACACTACAAAGACACACCCCGCACACATACACTACAAACACGTACAATGCACACACACTACGAACACAAACACAGCACACACAAACCGCATACATACACTACACTACACACACCGCACACACACCACACATATATACTACACTACACACACCACATACACACACCACACACATACATTACACTAAACACACCAAAAACACACAGCACACACATACACTATACACATACACTATACACACACACCAAACAAACACACCGCACACATACACTACAAACATATACGCCGCACACACACAATACAAACACAAACACCGCACCTACACACCACATACATACACTACACTACACACACCGCACACACACATCACACATAAAAACTAAATTACATACAAAAAAACCACACACATACAGTACACACATACACTACATAATCACCAAACAAACACACAGCACACATACGCCACAAACATAAACTACCCTACACACATCCAAAACACACACCACACACATACACTAGAAACATACACCACACACACACAACACACACATAAAAACACAACATAAGACACACTACACACACACACCACAAAAACATACACTACACACACTACAAACACTCACACCGCACACATACACTACAAACACACACACCGCACACACACACCGCATACACACTACACTACACACAGCGCACACACACCACACATGAATACTACACTACACGCACCGCATACACACACCACACACATACACTACACATACACTGCACAGTCACCAAATACACCACACACATACACTAGAATCATACACTAAACACACACGACACAAACACAGTACACTCAAACACACCATACACACACCATACACATACATACCCCACACACACAATACAAACATAAACACCGCACCCACACACTGCATAAATACACTACACTACACACACCGCACACACACCACACATATAAACTAAACTACATACACCAAATACACACATCACATACACTACATAATAACCAAACAAACACACATACACTACACACAAACACACCATACACACTACAAACATAAACACCGCACCCACACACTGCATAAATACACTACACTACACACACCGCACACACACCACACATATAAACTAAACTACATACACCAAATACACACATCACATACACTACATAATAACCAAACAAACACACATACACTACACACAAACACACCACACACACTACAAACACTAACACCGCACACATACACTACAAACACACTCACCGCACACACACTACAAAGACAAACCCCGCACACACACACCGCATACATACACATATATGCTACAATACACACACCGCATACGCACACCACACACATACACTACATTAAACACACCAAAGACACACACCACACACATACACTACTCACAAACACACCGCACACATACACTACAAACACGTACAACGCAACACACTACAAACACAAACACCGCAAACACACAGCGCATACATACACTACACACAAACACACCACATACGCACACCACACACATGAACTACCCTATATACACCAAACACACACACCATACATATACACTACACACATACGCCACACACACACACCAAACAAACACACCACACACATACACGACTACATACACTAGACACACAACACACATACTCACACAATAAGACACACCGCACACATTACAAAAACATACAGAGCACACACACACTATAAACACACACCCCGCACACATACACTACAAAAACGTACAATGCACACACACTACGAATAGAAACACAGCACACACACTGCATACATACACTACACTACACACACCGCACACACACCACACAAATAAACTAAACTACATACACCAAAGACACAAACCACACACATACACTACACACATACACTACCTAATCACCAAACAAACACAGCGCACACATAAGCCACACAAATAAACTACCCTACACACACCCAAAACACACACCACACACTTACATTAGAAACATACACTACACACACACCACACACATACTCCACAAACATTCACTAAAATACTCTTACAAAACACGTACAACACACATGTATAACAAACATACACTACACCAACAAAAACACACAATACTATAAACACAAACACAACAAACACACACCCCACACAGAAACTACAAACACGTACAACGCACACGCACTACAAACACAAACACCAAACACACACACCGCATACATACACTACACTACACACACCGCACACACACCACACATATATACTACAGTACACACACTGCATACACACACCACACACATACACTACAGTAAACACACCAAAAACACACAGCACACACATACACTATACACATACACTACACACACACCAAACAAACACACCGCACACACACGCCACTAATATAAACTACACTACACACACCAAACAAACACACCACACAATACACTACACATACACTGCAAGACACCAAACAAACACACCAAACACATACAATAGAAACATACACTACACACACACACACACGACACAAATACAGTACACTCAAACACACCATACACACACACCATACACATACACTACAAACACATATACCGGACACACACAATACAAACACAAACACCGCACCCACACACCACATTCATACACTACAATACACACACCGCACACACACACCACACATATAAACTAAACTACATACACCATACACACACCACACAATACACTACATAATACATACACTACATAATCACCAAACAAACACAGCGCACACATATGCCACAAACATAAACTATCCTACACACACCAAAACCACACACCACACACATACACTAGAAACATACACTACACACACACCACACAATACTCCACACACATTCACTACAATACTCCCACCAAACACACATACCACAGACATGTACTACAAACATACACTACACAAACACAGCACACACACTTACTATAAACACAAACACACCAAACACACACACCACACACATACACTACACACAAACAAACCACACCCATACACTACAAACGCGTACAACGCACACAAACTACAAATACAAACACCGCACACTCACGCCGCATTCATACACCACTAGACATACAGCACACACACCACACATATATACTACACTACACACACCACACACATAAACTACACTAAACTCACCAAAACCACACACCATACCCATACACTATACACATACACTACACACACACAGAAACAAACAACATATATATATATATATATATATATATATATATATATATATATCTCAAACATACACTACACTACACACCTCAGTAACACACACAAAACACATACACTACAAAGACACACACTGCACACATACACTACAAACACATACACCGCCCACATTCACTACAAACACAAACACCGCACACACACAGCATACATAAACTACACGCACACACACTGCATACACTCCCCCCCCACACAGCAAACACACCGCACACATACACCTCAAACATACACTACACTACACACATCAATAACACACACCACAAACAAACACTCACCAATAACACACCAAGCACATACACTACAAACACACACACTACACACATACACTACGAACACATACACTGCACACACAATACAAACAAAAACAACCACACACACACAGCATACATACACTTCACGCCCACACACCACATACACACATCACACACATACACTACAGTATATACACCAAACACACACACCATATATATACACTACACATATACGCTAAACAAACACACCAAACAAGCACACCTCACACGTACACACTACTACATACCCTACACATACACAACACACACATACAAACACAACATAAGACACACCACACACACACACTACAAAAACATACACCGCACACACACTACAAACACACACACCGCACACACACTACAAACACAAACACCGCACACACACACTACAAAAACACACACCGCACACACACACCCCACACATACTCTACACATACACACCGCACACACAGTACACACAAACACTGCACTAAAACAAAAACACACACAACACACATACACTACACACACATCAAGCACACCGCAAATATACACCCATAACATACACTACACTACACACACCAAAAACACACACCACACAATACACTAGAAACATACACTACACACACACAACACACAATACACCATACATTACGAACATAAACTATACACACACACCACACACATACAGTAAAAACAAGCACACTAAAACATACAAACCACACATATACAACTACAAACACAACACCGCACACACACACTACAAACACAAACACCGCACACACACACGGCATACTTATACTACACACACACACCGCACACACACACCACACACATACACTACATTACACACAAAAACAAACACACCACACACATACAAAAAACACACACACCAAACAAAAATACCGCACACATACACAACAAACATGCACTACACTACACACACCAAAGTCACACACCAAACACATACCATACACATACACTACAAACAGACACATAACACACATACACTACACTATCACACCATACCAACACACAACACAATAGACTACAAACATACACACACCACACACACATCGTAAAAACAGACACCAAACACACACATGCACTACAAACACATACAAGCACAACACATACTACAAACACACCTCATGCATACACTACACACAGACACCACACACATACACCACAAACATACACTACACTACACACACAAAAAAGCATACACAACACACAACATTAGAAACAAATACTACACACAATCACCATACACATACACCACACACATACACTACAAACATTTACTACACACACAGCACAATACAGTAAACAAAAACACACCAAATACAAACAACACACATACACTACAAACACATACGGCACACACCGCATACATACACTACACACACACCACACAAACACACCACGCAATACACTACATACACACACCAAACAAACACAACGCACACATCCACAACAAACATACACTAGACCAGCAAAAACAAACACCACACACATACAATAGAAACATACACTACAAACACACACACAACACACATACCCAACACACACACACCACACAATATAGTAAACACAAAGACACCAAACACTACACTACACACATCCATGACAAACGCCACACACATACACAACACACATACACTACACACTCACCAAACAAACACACCTCACACATAAACCACAAACATAAACAACACTACACACACAAAAAACACTCCGAACACATGCACTACAAACACATACAAGGCACACACACACTACACACATACACTAAAATCATACACTACCTACAAACACCAAAAACACACAGCACACACATACACTAGAAACATAGACTACACAAACACACACAAAATAAACACACCGCACACATACGCCACAAATATAAACTACACTACACACACCAAACACACACACCACACACATACAGTACACATACACTGCACAGACATTGGTGTGTGCACCAAACACATACACCACACACACACAAGACACAAATACAGTACACTCAAACACAGCATACACACACACCGTACACATACACTACAAACACATATACCAAACACACAATGTACAAACACAAACACCGCACCCACACACCGCATACATACACTACACTACACAGACCGTACACACACACCACACATAGAAACTAAACTACATACACCACACACATACACTACACACATACACTACATAATCACCAAACAAACCGCACACATACACCTCAAGCATACACTAAACTACACACATCAATAACACACACCATACACAAACACTACACTACACGCACCAAAAACACACTACGCACATACAAAACAAACACACACACTGCACACACACTACACACACACTACAAACACAAAAACCGCACACACACACAACATACATAGACTACACGCACACATACCGCATACACACCACAAAAATACACTACACTATATACACCAAACACACACACCATACATATACACTACACACACAGGCTACACACACACACCTCCCACACATAGTAAAAACAAAGGCAACAAACACACACCCCACACACTTGCACTACAAAACATTCAACGCACATACACACACACATTAAACACAGGCGGCACCCACACAACTCATGCATACTAAACACAAACACACCACACACACACACTCACCACACACATACACTACTCACACCAAAAACACACACCACTCCCAACATTAGAAACT
>NC_048602.1:17858798-17968713 GCF_003668045.3 Cricetulus griseus | reverse complement strand
GAATGTGGTAAGGGCAGGCAGTGGACCAATGAATGCAGATCGACCAGAGACATACAAGGAAACCCATTACAATCGGGAAACTCCTCGAGGGGACTCTAGAAGGCCCTCACATCGAGAAAGGTCTGGTTATTCCACACTGTGGAGGACAACCACTCACAGGATGAATAGATAGTACACTGCCTACTGTAAAAAAAATGATACTACTCTAGATGGGTAGGTAGTTTGACTAGTGATGAAGAATCAAACATGACTGGCGGAGACGAAAAATGCTTATTTAGGCAAACTTCTATATATAAAGGATCAGAGGCCTCAGTTGAAAGTCAGAATAAAGTTATTACCAGTCTGGTGGACACCAGGGCTGCTGTAATTATTATAGCCCAAAAGCCCTGACCTCAGAGATGGCCTCTAAGAGATGAATGTACAATTTCTAGGGATTGGAAGTCTATCTAGAGTATGCCCGAGTGTTAACTGGGTTGTCTGCATTGGACCGGAAGGCCAGAGAGGAAGGTTGAAACCATATGTACCAGACATAGCTATAAAATCTCTGGGGTCGTGATCTTTTACAGCAATGGAATACCCAGATTAACATTCCTCCAGTATCAGATGCAAATCATAAACAGCCTCTAGATGGTAGACAAAATATAATAAGGTACTGTGTAATAAGGATACCAACCGTCCAGGCTGTACAGAAAATACAAATGATAAACCTTCAGAGGAACCAAAGGCCCTTCCCTTAAAGTGGCTTACAAATGAACCTGTCTGGGTAGGACAATGGCCTATGACCTCTGAGAAGCTAGAGGCTTTAGAATAGTTAGTGCAAGAACAGCAAGAGGCTGGGCATAGAGAAGAATCTACCAGACCTTAGAATTGTGATTTGTTATAAAAAAAAAGATGTCAGTTAATCGAGATAGCAGAAAGACCTGAGAGCCATCAATAAAGTAATTCAACCTATGGACTGTCTATAGCCTGAAATGCCTTTGCCTTCCTTGATACCTAAGAGAATGCTGATCATAGTGACTGATCTGAAAGATTGCTTTTTCACAATACCGTTACAAGAAAATGATAGGGAAAAATTTGCGTTTACTGTACCAACTCTTAATTCATAGCCAGTTAAGAAATTTCAATGGAAGATTTTGCCACAGGGAATATTAAACAGTCCTTCCTTGTGCCTGCACTTTGTACAAAAAATTTAGAGATAATTCATAAGAAATTTCCACAATCCAAACTTCATATACGGATGATATCTTATTATCAGATTCTAATAAACATTAGAACAAATGTTTGAAAGAGTGAAGGAAGTTCTACCTCATTGGGGATTACAGGTTGCCCTAGGAAGAGATACAAAGTGAATAAAAGGGGAATTGTAGGGGGAACCGCTGACCACTCATGCTTGGGGCTGGAACAGATGTCGCTGACCATGCCTGCTTGTATGTAGTCAGAGTGACGTAGCAGGGTTTAAATATCAGATTCACGAACGTGTCCCTCTTTTTTCCCTGCCTGGCTGAATGGACAAGCAGGCATCTGGTGTAAGTCTGGCTCCTTTGCCCGAGTACTTAATAAACTAGCTGTTATCTAGTTCTGACTCCACATTGCATTTGGCTTTATGGAGGGTACTAATGTGTTGAGCCAAGTTTGCAAGCAACCCTGTCAGTTAGGATTTCAGCCAACCCCAAACCAAGAAAGTATTGTTTTATAGCTATCTTTCAAGATAGTGACATCAGAGCATAGGTTTCCTATAAGATACAAAGCATTCAAAGTCCCTTCAAAAGACATATAAGATGTACCACCCACCTTGCTGTCAGTTGGCAATCTATGCTGAGTGTATTTTTCTAGAAGTCAAAGCTAACCCTCTCAGAAACCCCTTTAAGAGCTGCAGCCAAGCAGTGCACCATATGAAATATGGAATGGGACCTTGTTATGTCACAGAGAGACATGCCTGGTGCTAGTGTTTTCCTGTTCTATAGCTGTTCAATTAATTGCTCAGAAGCTTAATATTACAAATGTTCAGCCAATAGCTCAGGCTTGTTACATATAAATGAACCCATATTATCTATGCTTGGCCACATTGGCTCCTGGCTCCTGGCTTGTTACCCAATTATCTGTATGTTCTGCTTCCTTGGCCACTGGCTAGTTTCTCCTGTGACTGGACCAGTCTCTTCTGACTCCAACTTTCTTCCCAGATCCCTGTCTGGTTTGGCTTAAGGAAAACCATTTTATTGTGGCCCTGAAGGTACTCTTCAAGTCCCAGATAGAGAAGGAGGGATTGGGGTGCCAGCTTCAAAGGGAAGTGGAGATCCAGGTGCACCTACAATAATGGAGGGGTTGACAAACACCCTGACCTACTGTCATGAGCATAAGGTGAATCACGCCAGAGAATCTCCTGCTGGGGCTCAGGGGTGAACTGAAGATTGCAGACTTTCATTGGTCTGTGCATGCCCCTCTTCTCAGGAAAAAGAAGATGTGTGGGACTCTGGACTACTTGGCCCAAGAAATGATTAATGCAAGACTGTATGATAAGATGGGTGGTATTGTATTGGGATGCTCTACTATGAACTACTGGTGGGATATCCACCCTTGGAGATCAGCATCTACTGTGGGAAAAAAGTGGCCCTGGCAAAAACCCAACAATCCCCCAAATGCCATTGCCAAACCTGTTTACTGGAGCAGAATGTTGTTTGCCTCTGAGAACTCCGTGACCGTGCCCTGAACCCAGGCTTGAGACTAACCACCTCTTCCTAAGCTCCCCCTCCCTCTTCTGATGCTAGGGTATAAAATCAGCCCAGGAAAAAAATAAAGATCCTTCTTACCACCAAGCCAGCTCTCTGTGTTGTTAATCCCGACACCCTCCGCAGATTCTTGGTCTCAGGCCATGCAGGCGTGGCATTTACATCGAGATATACAAGGGCGCGCGCGCACGCGCACACACACACACACACACACACACACACACACACACAGTTCTTCAGTGATATCTAGTGATGATCTGAAGGGTGCCCTGAAGAGACTGACAGAAACAACAAGGAGAAATTAAAGAGATTAACTAGATTCTCCTTCCCTGGCTTCATTAGGTGGATTTGAGATTTCTGTAACCAGTGCCCTAGGGGGCCCAGGACTTGATCTCCATCTGCCTCCTGTTGGTCAGATGGCTTCCTGAGGCCTGCATGCCTGTTCCCTTGTGTTTATTCAGGGAGCTCACCAGGCCCTGTTACCTCATCTGTTTCACTTGTCCTTTTAAGATGGAAATTAAAACTCATGTTTTTGCTTGTTTCCCCTTTAAGATGTAAATTGAAACTGATGTTTGATTGTTTTCTCCTTTAAGATGCAGATTAAAATTGATTAATATAAAAAAAACATTAAAATAAGAGCTAAGAAAAGGCTGGGCAATTATGAAGACAAGTCATAACTTAGAAGCTGGTTGGTGCTCCCAAAAGAAAACGTCTGGTACACAGTCCTCCATTGTCCACACTGCTCTCAGGAGTATCTCCTAGCTCCCACATAACAGCCCCGCTAAGCTCTGAGCACATAACTGTTTTCCATTCCAAAGTTCCAATACTACAAAAGTCCTCTCAAAAACATGGTCAGATCTGTCACAACAACACCCTACTCTGGGTAAAATTTGTCAGGTTCTCCAGAGCAAAAAAGGATAACACCTAAAATAACGGTAGTCAAAACATGCCAGAGAAGCTTAGAATTTGCTGTAGTAGGTGTGCATGGTGTGCCTTAGTAGTCTGTTTTCTGTTAGAAGCCTAGAAGTTCCAGGATAACCCACTGGCCCCTGTTCTACAGTATCAGCTCCTAAAAGCCAAATCTGCTACCAGCAAAGATGCCAACAGGACAAATCAACTCAGTAGTCATAGGGAAGTCAAGTCCAAGTGATCAAAAGCAAGGTGATCTTCCTTCTCCCATGCCCATTTTGTCTGGGCTGCCACCAGAGGGTGCAGCCAACAGTTGGGGTTTGTGGCAGGCCTTCCCACATCAAGGCAGTCAGGAACCTTTATGCGGCTCCCTACTCAGGTAATTCTAATTTGTGCCAGGTTGACACGGAAGTGAATCATGATACCCAAAGACCATTGTGACATATAGCCACCTTGGGAAGACACTCTACAGAATTCATGGTCCTCTCATATCAAGGATGGAGGCCTCAGTTGAAAGAATTAAAGTTATTCCTGGTTTAGTGGACACTGGTGCAGTCCTGGCCTCAGAGATGACCTCTTAGAGATGTGAATGTACAATTTAGGAATTGGAACTGTATCTGGAGTTTGACAGTGTTGATTAGGTGGTCTGCATTGGACCAGAAGGACAGAAAGGAAGGCTAAAACCATATGTCACAGACATAGCGATAAATCTCTGGGGTCGTGATCTGTTACAGCAATGGAATTCTCAGATTAATATTCCTCCAGTACAAGATACAAATTATGTACAATCTTTAGTTGGTAGAAAATTGGTAAGATGCTATGGAAAACAGTTACCAACCATCCAGGCTGTACAGAAACTAAGTACAAATGATAGATCCTCAGGGGAGCCTTAGGCTCTACCATTAAAATGGCTCACAGATGAACTTGTTTGGGTAGGCAATGTCCTAGGACATCTGAGAGGCTAGAGGCTTTAGAAAAGTTAGTAAGGAACTGCTAGAGGCTGGTCTTATAGAAGGATCTACCAGCCCTTGATATTCTCCTGATTTGTTGTCAAAAAGAAGTCAGGTAAGTGGAGAATGCTGACAGACCTGAGAGCCATCAATAAGGTAATTCAGGCAATGGGCTCTGCAGCCTGGAATGCCGTTGCCTTCCTTGATACCTAAGGGATGACCGATCATATTCATTGATCCGAAAGATTGTTATTTCACAATACCATTACAAGAAGATGATAGGGAAAAATTTGCATTTACCGTACCAACTCTTAATAATTCACAGTCAGTTAAGAGATTCAGGTGGAAGGAATGCGACAAGGAATGCTAAATAGTCCTACTATGTGCCAGTACTTTTTACTTCAACCTTTGGAAATAATTTGTAAGAAATTCCCACAATCCCTTCTTTACCATTACATGGATGGCATTCTTTTATCAGAGTCTAAAAAGGAAACATTGGAACTATGTTTGAAATGGTGAAGTTCTGCCTAATTTGGGGTTACAGATTGCCCCAGAAAGATAGGAGATTCTATTAATTATTTAGGTTACAAGATAGACTTACAAAGAATCAGACTGCAAAAGGTACAAATTAGGAGAGATCATTATCAAACCCTTAATTCTCTTCAGAAAAGATTAGGGGAAATTTCTCAACCACAGACAACAGGTGTTGAAGGACATGACTTAAAGCAGTTAAAAATGGCCCTGAAAGGGGGCAAGGATTTAAACAGCCAGCGAATATTATAAGCTTGAAGCAGAAAAAGTATTACAATGGTTGGAAAGCAGAATACTAGAGGCATATGTAGATTGTGTAGACCCCACTCTGGATTGTATTCTGGTCATATTACCATCCAGAGAAAACTATTCTCCAGAAGTCAAAGGACACTGCCTGGGTATATACTTAAGAGAAGGCAGCTATAACCATCAAACAAAAGAATATGCCATATGGTTAACTTTACAACTGTCTCTCAGAGAATTCTATTTCTCTTTATTTCCTATTTAGAGGTGGAGTTGGCTTTCCTCCTCTAAATCCAAGCACATTTTTAAAATAAACTTGAGTTTCCATATTATATCAACAAGCCAGTTGATGTAATACAGAATAGGAGAAAGATTAGGGACTGTCTTTTCTTGGCTTTTTCTTTCAAGGTGTAAACCCTCTCATAATTATTTTCCCATGATTGCCTTTCCTGGTATGCATACATATACAAGCAAACATTTTTCTCCTAACATTTATGTCCAAGTCCCACACAGCCAATGAAGACCTGCCTGACAGCAATCCCTGCATGCTCTGGAAAGAAAATGGGCCACTCCTCCTCGAGTACACTGGGTCCAACTTGTTTCTACTGACTCTCCAGCTAGAACTGACTTCAATCAACACAAGAACTTCCATCAAGATAAGGACTTCAACCTGGACCTTCAATCAAGCATCTCCCACCAGACATGGACTGGATATAACCCATTCAGGACTTTCATTACACTAACATTTCTTCCCACAGGTCCCCACGAGGTTGTCATCGTCCCAGTTCAGCAGGAAGTAGCATGGAGAATACTATGCCCCTCTTTTCCCACTGTTGACAAGTAGATAGGGCTAGTTTCCTATTGTTTAAGGTTGGGTTTGGAAGGAGGTCTTCAAGCTTGGACATCTTTCAGATGACTAAGGTTTAGTTGGAAATAGTTTAGGTGTGACATTAGTAGATTATTATAACATCTTGTTATTCACCCTTATGATTGTTAATAATTCACACTTCTAAATTTTAATCATCTTTTAGACTAAAGGGGGAATTGTAGGGGAAATGCTGGCCACGCTCACTTGGAGTTTGGCACAGGTGAATCACCATGCACATTTGGGCATGGTCAGTGATGAAGCAAGCGTATAAATATGAGGGCCACATGCATGTGGCTCTCTCTGTTCCCTGACCTGCTTGGTTGTAGAAGACTGACTCTTTAATGTGAGTACTTTCCTAATAAACATCTGCTCAAACTTGCTCTGACTCCTTATCCATCCACATTTATTGCTTCCAATATACCCAGCCATCATCTCTTCATGAATAAAGAATTGTATATACTTAAAAGTAGGAAGTCTGGCCATGGTGGCACACACCTTTAATCCCAGCTCTTTGGAGACAGAGCCAGGCAGATACCCGAATTGGAGGCCAGCCTAGTCTATAGAGCAAGGTACAGGACGAACTACAGCTACACAGAAATCCTGTCTCATTAAAAAAGTCACTGATCTCTCTGGAGTCTGACTGAAGCACGGCCTGGACCCCATAGTATTTATGTTGGGCATGTTTCCCCCTGCCTCCAACATACACGAGTGAACATCTCTTGTGATATTCTGACTGCATTCTGACAAGAGTTTGCTCTGAGTCAGGGCAGAGCTACCCAGTAGCTGACCAATAGAGGTGTTGGAGAACTGACACAGAGACAGGAAGTAATAAGGCGGGGCCAACAAGATCTCAGCCCTTTTGGATGCAGAATGGAAGAGATAGGAGGTCACTGGTGGCTTCTCTGCCACTTCTGATCATACACAGGTCTTTACTCCAGTTATCTCACTCCAGATTTTTCATTGGTAATTAGATAAACACATCTAGCATCCAACTCAGGCACAAAAGTCACAATGTAGCTTCTTGCCCCTGGCTTTGATGCCACCAGAGCAGCTTCTGAGTAAGTCTGGGATTTTCCTGTTGCAGCCTCTCTACAACAGCCTCCAGGTGCTGCCCAAACTCCACAGGCCTCAAACTCCTGAGGTGCTTGGGTTCAAAACAGTTAGCCACCCACAACCCTCAGGCAGTGCCTACCACAACATTGCTTCTTTATGCACATTTCCCTCTGTACACAATTCACACAGTGGCCAGATTCAAGAACTTGGGAAAATAAGGGTCATGTGCTAAGTTTAGACAAGGCTCAAAGGAATCTTTCAGTGACTTTTTGCAAAGATTGACAAAAGCTGTACAAAAATAGACATTCTTTGATCTGCCTACTGTGGCTGTTTCTAACTAGGACGTCAGGACCAAATGATTTGGGGAGGGACACCCAGTGTGCATACACTGATGAGCTGCTTTGGGTGTGAAGAAAGCCCACTGTGTTTCTAGTGTCTGAAGCACTGGAGAACAAGAGTAACCTGAAAAATGCTTGTAGATTCAAGATACCTTTATTCAGATAAATACCAACAAAACACAAGCCAGAGCAGTGAGGCCAGGGAGAAGGGGCAGCCCCCTTGTAACACATGTCCAGGATTCCATACGGAGGTCAGTACATCTTTGAAGTATACTGGTTGGTTCAGTTCAGCAGTTTTTTCCATAGTCCAGAGTCTTTCTGCAGCTGTTTACTATTTACATGATGTTTATGAAATTCTGAGGCTTCTAGGCACACTACCAATTAATAAATGATCAATCTCATCATTGCCTTGTGCTAGTGGGCCTGGCAGACCCGTATGGGATCTGATATGCATAGTGCATAGAGGATTGCTTATGTTTCTGACTGTTTGCTGTAATTGTAAGAAAAACGAGGTTAATTCCGTGTTATCAGGAACAAATTCTGCAGTCTCTATGTGTAAGACGATTCTCTCTGCATATTGGGAATCAGTAACTATGTTAAGAGGTTCTGTAAAATCCATAAGAACCATGAGAATTGCATATAATTCTGCCTTAAGTACAGATGTATATGGACTTTGAACTACTTTACTTACCTCACCTGCTTTATAACCAGCCTTACCTGATTTGTTAGCATCAGTGTAGAAGGTAAGAACTCCAGAAATGGGAGTTTGTCTTACAATGTTTGGAAGAATCCAGACTGTCTTTTTTATGAATTTAATTCTGTCTGTTTTGGGATACTTGTTGCTAATTGTTCCCAAAAAGTCAGTAAGAGCTATTTGCCAATATTCATTATACTTCCATAAGGAGGAAATTTCTTCATTAGTTAAAGGTACTATAATTTCTACTCAGTCTTTTCCAGTCAGTTGATGAAGTCTCAATTTGCCCTTTAAAATCAAATCAGAAATCTTTTCTATATATGTCTTTAACTTTTTATTATGTTTATGTGGCAGAAATATCCACTCTAATATAGTGTCTTCCCTCTGCATCAGAATCCCAGAAGGGTATTCTCTGGTTAGCAAGATGACCAGAATACAGTCTAAATCAATGTTTACCCGATTTACATGCACAGCCAATATTCTATTCTCTACCCATTGTAGTTCTTTTTCTGCCTCGGCAAAAATATTCATGGACTGTTAAGGTCCTTATCACCTTTAAGAGCCATTTTTAAATGCTTTAAGTCATGACCTTCTACCCCAACAATTGTCTGCAATTGAGAAATTTCTCTTAGCAGCTGCTGAAGATTATTAAGAGTTTGATAACGATCCCTTCTAATTTGCACCTTCTGTGGCTTGATTCTTTGTAAGTCTATCTTGTAACCTAAATAGTTAATAGAATCTCCTCTTTGTATCTTTTCCAGGGCAATCTCTAACCCCCATCTAGGCAGAACTTCCTTCACCATATCAAACATATGTTCCAAAGTTTCCTTATTGGAATCTGATAAAATAATATTATCCATGTAATGATAAATGAGGGACTGTGGAATTATTTTATGAATTATTTCCAAAGGTTGTTGTACAAAGTGCTGACATAAAGTAGGACTACACTATTAAGCATCCCCTGAGGTAAAACCTTCCACTGATATCTCCGAACTGGCTGTGAGTTATTAGGAGTTGGTACAGTTAATGCGAATTTCTATCACTTTCTTGTAATGGTATTGTGAAAAAACAGTCTTTGAGGTCAATTACTATGATTGGCCATCCTTTAGGTATTAAGGAAGGCAATGGCATTCCAGCCTGTAGAGAGCCAATAGGCTGAATTACCTTATTTATGGCTCTCAGGCCTGTCAGCATTCTCCAGTTACCTGACTTTATGATAACAAATACAGGAGAATTCCAAGGGCTGGTAGACTCCTCTATGTGTCCAGCCTCTAGCTGTTCCTGTACTAACTTTTCTAGAGCCTCTAGCTTCTCAGAGGTCAAAGGCCATTGCCCTATCCAGACAGGTTCATCTGTAAGCCATTTTAATGTCAGGTCTATCATTTGTATTTAGTTTGTGTACAGCCTGGATGGTTGATAACCATTTCCTATAGCATCTTACCCGATCTTTTATACTATCCAGCAATTGTCTATAATTTGTATCTGACACTGGAGGGATGTTAATTTGGGTTTTCCATTGCTGTAAGAGATCATGACCCCAGGAGTTTATAGCTACATTTGCCACATAAGGTTTTAGTCTCCCTGTCTGTAGTTTTGGTCCAATGCAGACCACTGAGTGGACACTCTGTTGTACTGTAGATAGTGTTCCCAATATACAAAAATTGTACCTTCGCTTCCCTGAGTGGCCATTCCTTTGGCCAGGACTTGTGGGCAATGATAGTGACGTCAGCACCTGTGTCCACTATCCCGTTAATAATTTTATCATTGTATCCATAAGTGAGATCGGTTGTCTTTGTTTGAGGTCTGCCAAAATATGTGCTTTTCGTCTTATCCAGTCTTACCTAATCCTTTATCGCTAGCCAAACTACCATTTATGGCATTGTCATCTTTCACAATAGATGAAGGACTATCTATTCGTCCTGTGACAGATTGTCCTCTATGGTTACTGGAAACAACCGAACCTTTTTCCATGTGGGGTTTGGAGTTTCCCGGCTTTAACGGGTTCCCTTGCATGTCCCTGGTCGATCTACACTCATTAGTCCAGTGTCTGCTCTTAACACATATCCTACACAACCCAGAAGGCAGTGGCCTTTTGCGTGAGGGATCGTTAGAATTTCTTTGCCTACAATTTCTCCTCATATGTCCCATCCTACCACAGCTGAAACATCTATTTTCCTGACACTTCTGTGGACTCCTGGAGTGGGCTCTTCCTACTGAAGGCTCTGGTTCATAGGAGCGATGAACCCTGGCCTCTTGGTACCTATATCAATCCCTGTAAGGTGTTTCTCCTTTCCAAGCCCTTCTGTCCTCATCTCTGGGACTCTTAATCTCCTGTCACCTTTTGAAACCTCTTGGGATAGCTTCTCCTGCTCAGATTCCAGCATCTTGCATATTATAGTCCATGTGGGCAATATGCAAAACCCATTCTTCTAGTGGAGCTGATCTGATCTTCAAAGCCAAAAGTATTCTTTTGCATATTGGGTTTGCATTGTCATAAGCTAATGTATACACAATCCAATGTCTTATTGCTCGATCTGTTACTTGTTTTTTTACTGCTCTGGTCAACCAGTCTAAGAAGTCCTGTTTGTCTCTGTTCTATTCTGATATAAGCTTCTAGTCATTCTCCTGGCCCACGAACCTTATCCCATGCATTTAGTGCTGCTTTCCTGCATAGGGACAGCATATGGCCGTCATATTCACCCTGAACCTGTGGGTCAGCATAAATACCTTCTCCTAGGATTTTTTCAAGAGGCACATCAAGACTGTCTCTAATGGCTTGATGCTTTAGAAGCTTTCCTTCCCTCAGTAATGCCTTCCATTCGATTTTACAAGATTTCTCAAGGGCAGTTGACACCAGTCCTACCCAATCTGCAGGTGTCACCCTGTTAAAGGTGGCCCATGAATGTAATAGCTGTTTTACATATGGGCTATGAAGACCATATGAGACAACCGATTCTTTAATATGCTTAAGATCCTTCAACTGGATAGGCTGCCATACTAAGCCACTTGTCCCTGGGGGTGTTTCTTAGTTGGTGGCTTTTCTACCAGTGTTGCTGGGTAGACCAATGGTGTATGTGTAATGACTTTAGAATGATTGAAATGCCTGTGTGGAGTAGGTGCCTCAGTGGAGCGGATTCCATCCCCTCACCCTCCAAGCGATCCTTGAGCCTAGTATATGGTTTTCTAGGCGTTTAATGCGTTCATCCCTAGGTAGCATCTGGGTGGCATGGAGACTGCCATCCAGGAATTGAAATTTAGAATCAAGGTCATGATTTGCCTCAGCAATTGACTTCTTAAACCTTTCTAGTTTGTTAGCTCTGTTCTGTAATTCATCTTGTAAGCTTTGAAACTTAGATTCAACTCTATCATCTACACTCTTGTATTTTTCAGCCATTGATTTAATGGCATTATCCAATTGTTTAAACCTATCCTGGGTATCTTGCATATTAGTATCCAAACTACTGGACACAGAGGCTATTTGTGTTTGCAATTGATCCAATTGTTTAAAACTATCCTTGGTATCTTGCATCTTAGTATCCAGAGAGGCTATCTGAGTTTCCAGTTGGTTACATATATTCTTTAGTTTATCTCAGTACTCTGACTGCCTAGCCTCTAACACCTCTGAAATGGAGCATCTCTCTGCGTTTATCTTATCATAAACGCACTGCATTGCAACATGGTGGTAGACAGTTCTGCCCGTGTCATATAAAACAGAGCAAAGCCTATCATCTAGCTTCTGTTCTACATGCTGCATAAACGTATCATGGGTCAGTCTGGTCTCCAAAACCTCATTACGTAAAGCTTGCATGTCCTGTAGGCAGATGGTGAAATTAGCTTTATCCCTGTTCCTGAGGCCTCTTTCTAATGATTAATACATATATTAACACATTGACAGCTAATAAAGCATATAGGCCAATATTTAGCAGATAAACCTCTTCCTTGAACATTGAACATTGAATTTAAATAAGAATTGAAAACATTACCCATCGAGATCAATGATAAATATTCAGCCATATTTACCAGTAGCATTAACTCCAGATGCAGTAACCACTTTTGACCAGCAGGTGGCACAGGGGCACTTAGTTTGAGAAGGACATGAAATTTCCTGAAATACCCTTATATGACATGTGAAGGACGGATTGGGGATGTGTTTTTACTAGGTATGGGAAAACCTTTGGACGGTACCTGGTCGAGACCAAGCTTGGTGGGTGAAGCTGGCCAGGGGCTCGTGGCTGAAACGTGTGGCGGGCAGCTGACCGGGAACTTGGAATGTTAACGTGGGGCGGGGGCACCGCCCGCTGCGAGCGGTCTTGGTGGAGGATGCAGCCAGCAGCTGCAGGCCACAGAAACCGTGAGGCCTGCACAGAAAGAATCACTTTTTGGGTTTGGTTTAGGGCCGCTGGTGCGTGCACGTGGCTAGCAGGCAGCTGGAAGCTGTACCCTGGTGTGAGCGTGGACAGCAGCAGTAGCATGCACAGAGTATAGCTCCACGCAGCAAGTGCTTCTCAGCACAAGCCCAGTTTACTTACTGCACACGCACACGCAGTGTCTCCGTGTATATGTGGGTGGAGATACCAAGGTCCGCTGTGGCGCAGAGACTCGGGGCGCTTCCACAGGTTCAGGGCTGGTAGACTGGCAAGCGCACGGGGCTTCTGGGCTGGGCAGCCTTTCCTGGTAGAAAGCAGAGGCCCAAGCGGGCTTGCAAAGAACCGGAATGGGTTGTATATTTCGTTGGGAGCCAAGTGAAGGAAAATGCTTGTAGATTCAAGATACCTTTAATTCAGATAAATACCAGCCAAATGCAAGCCAGGGCAGTGAGGCCAGGGAGAAGAGGCAGCACTAGAAGAGGGGGTTCCAAGAGCTCGTGGTTGCTTAAGATCCCATGCCGGGTCATTCTACCTCACCTTGACCACGCCTTACAGGCACTGTCAGGCACACCTGTGGCCAGCCCTTAGGATGCGTGGTTATGGTGTCTCCCTACGTAACCACTCTCCAAATAATGGTGACCTTCATGGGTCCATTTCACATAGACCAGTCAGTCCTGTGCGGTATGGAGGAAACACTACGTTCCTGTGTTCTGAATTTGAGGTCTAAAGGGACTCACAAGAGAGGTTCTCTCCAGTTAACAAGCAGCTGATTTCCCCCATTTCATTATATTCTGCAATCCCTCTAGCATGGCTCTATACCAAGGATCCTCCAGCAAAAATATTAGCTGTTTAAATAGGCAAGTCTTTATTTCAGCATTTGCTGTAATATGTTGTGGCGGTTTTCAGTGCTCCTCTTTAAACAAAGAAAATTGTCACGAGACTGTTTTGCCTGCATGGGTCTGTAAGTTTTGTGTATAGTGTCCCGGCTAGGACATCCTACCCACGGAATGGAACTCACAGTTGTGAGCCACAACACGATGCTGGACCTGAAAGCAGGTCCTTTTCTAGAGCAGCAATTGCTCTTAACCACAGGCTGACCTCCGACATCAATGCCACTAACTTTTACTGCTTATAGTTGTCAGGATTTACTTGTAAAACACTATTCAGTCTTCTGACCAAAATCATGTCCTCAGGTGTGGAGGATCTTCAATTTCTAAGTGCTAAACAACTGTAAAGTAATTTCCTAGCGTCTCATGAGTAGTATTTATGAAATTATATGATAGGATACTGAATTTGAAGTGGACATCATCATTGACCAGTGTTTATAAAACCCAGGCTTTGTTATTCTTAAAAACCCTGGTTTATCATTCTTAATCTCATACACTTTGGAACGAGTCATCACAATCACCATAACTTAGAGATCTCATCCTTAGACTCAGTCAGGATTGGACAGATTCCTACACATGACAAAAATGTTCATTTGGGTTTGGGAAGATGTAAGTAGAGAGAAGAGAGCAGGGCAGACCTATTAACAGCACTGACAGCCTCTGCCTCAAGACTGAAGGAAAAACAGCAGAGCAATTGTCAATCCACAATAAGGAGGATGAAGGTATCAAAGCTGCAGTGCAGGCTGGGTATGTTCTCCACTCAACGGTGGCCCCTTCTCAATCTCAAGGAGCTAACCCCTCCACTAGGAGTGGCTGCCTTTCCTCAGTCTTGCCTAAGACAAATTAGGCTCTAAGTGGATTTCAGGGAAGGAGGTCTGAAACACCCTAGTGGAAGACACTCCTCAATGCAGGAGCCTTAATGACCATCCACGGCTCCCATTCCCCAAGCCCATTTGATTCTCTCCAGATGAAGACACATCACTGTCCACATCCTGTGTGGCTCTTGCTGCAGGCCAGTTGGTCCCAGCTCACAAAGGTTCTGTAGCAACTTAAATCCTGGTTCCCAGGAAGATTAAGAGGGAATGGGGCATGAGGGACTGTCCCCTCTGGTGACCTGGTGTTTGAAGCCAGACCACCTGACTTTTCAAAGCAGAAAGACCCTAAGCCAGGCAGCTGGAAGCCCAAGGAGATCACCAGTCAACACAATCCCAGCCATAGAATGTTCAGGCTCAGCTGTCATCCATGACCAGCTCTTCAGGGAAGACCTCCATGCATTTGAGACCTCTCTAGACCCTGATGTCACTGAGCCCTTCCCACTCTGCATTATTTGACTTTCTTGATCGGGGTCAAGACCTGCCTACAGCAATAAAGTGGTGGCTTTGTAGGCCTGAGGTCAGGACATGCTGTGTCTATTGGACTGGGAGAACTGGTGCCTGCAGATGAAAGTCCACATCTGGTGTGGAGTCCTTCTGAATGCATTAGCTTCATGCAGCTTTCTGGGGAAGTTGCCTCCTTTGCCTCAGCTTGCCTGGCTGGATTCCCTACATAGCTATTCAGGCTTCTGAGGGGCATTTCAAAGTTACTGACAAAGCCAGTCGCTTTTTTTTTAAGGAGCAGCAGTGGGGAGGCAGAACACTGGTATATTTCCTACAGATGCCATCGTCAAGTGTTTCCCCAGATCTTCGCCTGGGTTTCACAGATGGGAGTAGTTTTGACCCTCACTTCTGGGATGCAATGTTTTCCTCACTTGCTAACTTAATTTGTACAGATTGAGACACAATTTCATTGTTTTCAGAGCAGCCTGTCTCAAGGGTGATACCCCTGAACCTTGTCCCACATTGCAGGGATTACATGGTGTCATCACCTCATCTGCTTTGGTTATCTTTTAAGATGGTGTCTAACTTCATACAGCCCACACTGGCCAGGAATGTTCAAGTCAGCTGCCTATTTTTGTGCTGTGGTGCAATCGTCAGTACACTGACTATGTATTGCTCACTTGTTGATAAAGAAGCCAATTTGGGTGATAGCAAGGCAGTATATGGCTATTGGTAAAGTCAAACTGGAAATCCAGAGAATGTAAACATTCCCCAAGAAGCACAATGTTAGAGGACAAGTAAAACAAGGAGCAAAATATACACTAAGAGACATGAGTTAATTTAAGTTGTTAGAACTGATGAGTAATAAGCCTAAGCTATAGGCCTGATCATTTTGTATTCATAAGCTTTTGTGTAATTTAGGTCAGGTAGTGGTCATAAAAAGGTGTCTCCATTTACAATTTTGTCCACAGAGTGTTATGGTCAGAGTTAGAAATATCTTCAGGGAGTTATTCTAATTTTATTGGTATTTGCAATATGCTAAATATGAGTTTTGAGACAGTTTATGTTAGTCCAGTGTGGCTGGAATATTGTGGCTTCTGCGTAATGTGTGTTGAGGAGCTTGTAGGAGGATTGTTGTGTGAATTCACATCTGGGCTATTTTGTGAAAGTGTTTGAAATGACACAAGAAGAGTTTGTTAAAGTTTCAGTATTGTGATAGTAACACACATATTTTTGATTCTTATCTGGTCATGGTAGAGCACAACCTTAAAGGCAGGAATCAGGCTGCATTCAAATCAGAGTGTTTAAGGCCACCATTTTCCAATCAAGACTCAATCCACACACATACACTACACATATACACTACCTAATCACCAAACAAACAGCGCACACATACGCCACAAACATAAACTACCCTACACACACCCAAAACACACACCACACACATACAAGAGAAACCTACACTACACACACACCACACACATACTCCACATTCACTACAATACTTTCACCAAACACACGTACAACACACATGAACTATAAACATACACTACACCAACGCAAAACACACACATGCTACAAACACAAACACAACAAACACACACCCCGCACACAGACACTACAAAGACGTACAACGCACACGCACTACAAACACAAACATCAAACAAACACACCGCATACATACACTAAACTACACACACCGCACACACACCACATATATATACTACACTTCACAATTACATACACACATCACACACATACATTACACTAAACACACCAAAAACACACAGCAAACACATACACTATACACATACATTATACACACACACCAAAAACAAACACCACACACCTACACCAGAAACATACACTACACACACACCACACACATACTCCACATTCACTACAATACTTTCACCAAACACACGTACAACACACATGAACTACAAACATACACTACACCAATGCAAAACACACACATACTATAAGCACAAACACAACACACACACACACACCATACACATACACTACACACAAACACACCGCACACATACACCCCAAACACATACATCGCACACACACTACTAACACAAACAACAAACACACACACCGCACACACACATCACACATATAAATTAAACTACATACACCAAACACACACAACACACACATACACTACAAAGATACACTACATAATCACCAAACACACCGCATACATACGCAACAAACATAAACTACCCTAAACACACCAAAAACACAGCACACACATACACTAGAAACTTACACTACACACACACAACACACACATAAAAACCCACCATATGACACACCACACACACACTACAAAAACATACACCACACGCACACTACAAACACTAACACCGCACACATACACTACAAACTCACACACCGCACTCACACTACAAAGACAAACACCGCGCACACACACCGCATACATACACTACACTACACACACCGCACACACACACCATATATGCTACACTACACACACAGCATACGCACACCACAC
This sequence comes from Cricetulus griseus, assembly GCF_003668045.3. Lineage (NCBI taxonomy): Eukaryota > Metazoa > Chordata > Mammalia > Rodentia > Cricetidae > Cricetulus > Cricetulus griseus. The sequence goes on along the minus strand of NC_048602.1, from coordinate 17,951,304 downwards.
ACATACACTACAGTAAACACACCAAAAACACACACCACACACATCCACTACACACAAACACACCGCACACATACACTACATTAAACACACCAAAAACACACAGCACACACATACACTATACACATACATAATACACCCACACCAAAAATACACACAGCACACATACACTACAAACATATACGCCACACACTAACAGTACAAACACATACACCACACACACACAATACAGACACAAACACCGCACCCACATACCGCATACATACCATACATTAAACACACCGCACACACACACCACACATACAAAATAAACTACATACACCCAACACACACAACACACACATACACTACACAAATACACTACATAATCACCAAACACACAGCACACATACACTACAAACACACACACCGCACACACACTACAAACACAAACACCGCACACACACACAGCATACACACACCGCACACACACACCACACATAAATACTACACTAAGCATGCGGCATACACACATCGCACACATACACTACAAACACGTACACCGCAACACACTACAAACAATAACACCGCATACAAACACACCGCACATATACACTCCAAACACGTACAACGCACACAAACTCCAAACACAAACAACGCGCACACACATCGCATACATACACCACACTATACATATCGCGAACACACACCACACACATTCACTGCACAGATGCCCAACAAACACACCTCACACATGTACTAGAATCATACACTACACACACACTACACAAATACAGTACACTCAAACACAACATACACACACACCATACACATACACTACAAACACATACCGCACACACACAATACAAACACAAACACCGCACCCACACACAGCATACATACACTACACTACACACACCACACACACACACCACATATATAAACTAAACTACATACACCAAAGACTCAATCCACACACATACACTACACATATACACTGCCTAATCACCAAACAAACAGCGCACACATACGCCACAAACATAAACTACCCTACACACACCCAAAACACACACCACACACATACACTAGAAACCTACACTACACACACACCACACACATACTCCACATTCACTACAATACTTTCACCAAACACACGTACAACACACATGAACTATAAACATACACTACACCAACGCAAAACACACACATGCTACAAACACAAACACAACAAACACACACCCCGCACACAGACACTACAAAGACGTACAACGCACACGCACTACAAACACAAACATCAAACAAACACACCGCATACATACACTAAACTACAACACCACACACACACCACATATATATACTACACTTCACAATTACATACACACATCACACACATACATTACACTAAACACACCAAAAACACACAGCAAACACATACACTATACACATACATTAATTATACACACACACCAAAAACAAACACCACACACCTACACCAGAAACATACACTACACACACACCACACACATACTCCACATTCACTACAATACTTTCACCAAACACACGTACAACACACATGAACTACAAACATACACTACACCAAAGCAAAACACACACATACTATAAGCACAAACACAACAAACACACACACACCATACACATACACTACACACAAACACACCGCACACATACACCCCAAACACGTACATCGCAAACACACTACTAACACAAACAACAAACACACACACCGCACACACACATCACACATATAAACTAAACTACATACACCAAACACACACAACACACACATACACTACAAAGATACACTACATAATCACCAAACAAACACACCGCATACATACGCAACAAACATAAACTACCCTACACACACCAAAAACACAGCACACACATACACTAGAAACATACACTACACACACACAACACACACATAAAAACCCACCATATGACACACCACACACACACTACAAAAACATACACCACACGCACACTACAAACACTAACACCGCACACATACACTACAAACTCACACACCGCACACACACTACAAAGACAAACACCGCACACACACTCACCGCATACATACACTACACTACACACACCGCACACACACACCATATATATGCTACACTACACACACCGCATATGCACACCACACACATACACTACAGTAAACACACCAAAAACACACACCACACACATACACTACACACAAACACACCGCACACATACACTACATTAAACACACCAAAAACACACAGCACACACATACACTATACACATACATAATACACACACACCAAAAATACACACAGCACACATACACTACAAACATATACGCCGCACACTAACAGTACAAACACATACACCACACACACACAATACAAACACAAACACCGCACCCACATACCGCATACATACCCTACAATAAACATACCGCACACACACACACCACACATACAAACTAAACTACATACACCCAACAACACAACACACACATACACTACACAAATACACTACATAATCACCAAACACACAGCACACATACACTACAAACACACACATCGCACACACACTACAAACACAAACACCGCACACACACACAGCATACACACACCGCACACACACACCACACATAAATACTACTCTAAGCATGCGGCATACACACATCGGACACATACACTACAAACACGTACAACGCACACACACTACAAACAAAAACACCGCATACAAACACACCGTACATATACACTCCAAACATGTACAACGCACACACACTCCAAACACAAACAACGCACACACACAACGCATACATACACCACACTATACATATCGCGAACACACACCACACACATTCACTGCACAGACGCCCAACAAACACACCTCACACATGTACTAGAATCATACACTACACACACACTACACAAATACAGTACACTCAAACACAACATACACACACACCATACACATACACTACAAACACATATACCGCACACACACAATACAAACACAAACACCGCACCCACACACAGCATACATACACTACACTACACACACCACACACACACCACACATATAAACTAAACTACATACACTAAGGACTCAATCCACACACATACACTACACATATACACTACCTAATCACCAAACAGCGCACACATACGCCACAAACATAAACTACCCTACACACACCCAAAACACACACCACACACATACACTAGAAACCTACACTACGCACACACCACACACATACTCCACATTCACTACAATACTTTCACCAAACACACGTACAACACACATGAACTATAAATATACACCACACACATACACTACACTACACACACCAAACACAAACACCAAACAGTTACACTACATACATGGAATGCACACACACACACAAACCAAACAAACCCATCGCACACATAAAGTACAAACATACACAACAAACACACACCACACACATACACTAGAAACATACACTACACACACACATCACACACATACTCCACACACATTCACTACACACACACACCAAACCCACACATCACACACATGTACAACAAGCATACACTACACAAACACACCACACACATACTGTAAACACAAACACACCAATCACAAATACCACACATATACACTACACACATCCAGTACACACACACACGCCAAACAAACACATCGCACACATGCCACTCAAACATACAATACAAACATACACAACAAACATACACTACACACATATACTAGAAACATACACTTCACACCACACCACACACATACTCCACATACATTCACTACATACACACACACCAAACCCACACATCACACACATGTACTACAAACATACACTACACAAACACACCACACACATACTGTAAAAACAAACACACCAAACACACACCACACACATACACTACAAACACACACCCTGTACACATACACTACAAACATATACACCGTGAACACAAACACAAACACTGTACACACACAGCTTACATACATTACACGCACACACACCGCATACACACACCACAAACATACACTACACTATATACACCAAACACACACCACACATATACACTACACACATACCATACACACACACCAAACAAACACACCACACACATACAATAGAAACATACACTACAAACACACAACACACATACACTACACACACACCATACACACACAACACAATACACTACAAACATACACTACACACACCACACACACATAGTAAAAACAAAGACACCAAACATACAACCCCCACACATGCACTACAAACACATACAACGCACACAGTCACACTAAAAATACACGTGGCACCCACACTCCTCATGCATACACTACACACAAACACACCACACATACACACACCACACACATACACCACACTCATACATACAAACATACATTACACACACCGCATACACACACTAAAAACACAAACAGGGCACACACACACTACACACATACACTACACTACACATACCAAAAACACACACCACACACATACACTACAAACATAAACTATACAAACACTACACATACAGTAAATACAACACACTACAAACACACAACAAACAATACACTACAATCACATACACCGCACACACACACTACAAACACAAACACTGCACACAGACCGCATACATACACTACACACACACACCGCAAACACACACAATAAACATACACTACACTACACACACCAATCACAAACACCACACACATACACTACACACATGCACTACACACACACATACCAAACTAACACATCGCACACATACAACACAAATATACACTACAAACATACACCACACACATACACTAGAAACATACACTACACACACCACACACACACATACTCCACACACATTCACTACACACACACACCAAACCCACACACCTCACACATGTACTACAAACATACACTACACAAACACACCACACACATACTGTAAACACAAACACACCAAACACAAACACCACACACATATACTACACACATGCAGTACAAACACACACCAAACAAACACATCGCACACATGCAACTCATACACAACAAACATACACTACAAACATACACCACACACATACACTAGAAACATACACTACACACACACAACACACATACACACATAAGCAAACAAACACACAGCAGACATACACCACAAACATACACTACACTACACACATCAAAAACACACACCACACACTTACACTAGAAACATACACTACATTCACACACATAAACCACACACATACAAACACATTCAATACAAAAATACACTACACACACACCACAAACATACAGTAAACACAAAGACACCAAACACACACCACAAACATACACTACAAACACATACACTGCAGAACACACTACAAACACAAACACAGCACACATACACAACTAACATGTATCCCGCACACACACACTACAAACACACACACCGCACACACAACCGGCATGCATACACTACACAAACACAATGTACACATACACCACCAACATACACTACACTACACACACCAAAAACACACCCCACACACATACACTAGAAACATACACTAAACAAAACACACAAAACAAACACACTGCACACATACACCACAAAAATAAACTACGCTACACACGCCAAACACACACACCACACACATACATAACACATACACCACACACACACCAAACACACCACATACATACACAAGAAACATACACTACACACACACATGACACACATACAGTACACTCAAACACACCATACACACACCATACACATACACTACAAACACAGACTGCACACACACAATAGAAACACAAACACATCACCCACACACCGCATTCATACACTACACTACACTCACCGAACACACGCACACCACACATATAAACTAAACTACATACACCAAACACACACATCACACACATACACTACACACATACACTACATAATCACCAACAAACACACCGCACACATACGCCACAAACATAAACTACCCTACACACACCAAAAACACACACAACACAAAACACTAGAAACATACACTACACACACCAAACACATAATCCACACACATTCACTACACACACACCCACCAAACACACATACCACACACATGTACTACAAACATACACTACACAAACGCAAAACACACATAATATAAACACAAACACACACACCACACACATAAATTACAAACACAAACAAGGCACACATACACTACAAACACTTACAACGCACAAATACACTACAAACACCAACATCGCACACACACACCGCATACACACACAACAAACATACACTACACTACACACACCAAAAACACACACCACACATATACACTATGCACATACACAAACAGGGCACACACACACTAAAAACACAAACAGGGCACATAGAAACGACACATATACACTACACACATACCATAAACACACACCACACACAACATTCAAAATGTACACTACACACAGTAACACCACAAACATACACCGCAAACATACGCAAAAAAATACACTACACACACACCACACACATGCAGTAAACACAACACACCAAACACACGCAACACACACATCCACTTCAAACACATACACCGCACACACACACTACAAACACAAACACTGCACACACACCACATACATACCCTAAACACACCCACACCACACACACACACCACAAACATACACTACACTATACACAACCAAGACACACACCACACCCATACATTACACACATCCACTACACACTCACCAAAATCACACCACACACATCCACCACAAACATAAACTACACTATACATACAAAAAACACACACCACACACATACACTGGTAACATACACTACACACACACCATACACATTCAGTAAACAGAAACCCTCAAAAACACACCACACACATACACTATAAACATACACTTCCCACACACATACCACACACCTACAATAAACGCAAATTCACCAAACACACACACCACACACATGCACTACAAAAACGTACACCACACACACATACACATAGCAAACACACACGGTATTCATACACTACACACACACACACCAAACACAAACACCACAAACATACACTATACACATACACTACACACAAACACCAAACAAACACACTGCACACATACTCTACAAACACACACGGTACAATACACAATAAACATATACACCGCACACACACACTACAAACACACACACCATACACACAACCGGCATACTTACACTACACACACACCGCACACATACACCACAAACATACACTACACTACACACACCATACACGCACACCACACACATACACTACACATACACTACACACACACCAAACACACCACACAATACACTAGAAACATACACTCCACACACACCACACACATAGAGTACACTCAAACACACCATACACACACACCATACACATACACTACTAACACATACACTGCACACACAGAATACAAACACAACACCGCACCCACCGCATAACCACATAACATACACTACACTACACACACCACACACACACACCACCCATATAAACTAAACGACATACACCAAAAACACACACCACACACATACACTACACATATATACTATATAATCACCAAACAAACACACCGCACACATATGACACAAACATAAACTACCCTACACACACCAAAAAACACACCACACACATACATTAGAAACATACACTACACACACACCACACACATACTCCACACGCATTTACTACACACACCCCCACCAAACACACATACCACACACATGTACTACAAACATACAGTACATAAACATAAAACACACACATACTATAAACACAAACACACCAAACACACACACCACACACATAACCTACAAACACACACACCACACACATACACTACAAACACATACAACGCACACACACACTACAAACACAAACACCGCACACAAACACCGCATACACACACTACACTACACACACCGCACACACACACCACACACATGCACTACACTACACACCCAAAAACACACACCAAACACATTCACTATACAATACACTACACACATACAGCAAACAAACACACCGCACACATACACCACAAACATACACTACACTACACACATCAAAAACACACACCACACACATACACTAGAAACATACACTACACTCACACATACCACACACATAAACCACACACATACAATACACACACACAACACATATGCAATGCAAAAATACACTACACTCACACACCACACACATACAGTAAACACAAAGACACCAAACACACACACCACACACAAACACTACAAACACACACACCAAACACATACGCTACAAACACATACACCGCACACACACTACAAACACAAACAAGACACACACACACAGCATTCATACACTACACGCACACATACCGCATACACACGCCAACCACATACACTACACTACATACACAAAACACACACCACACATATACACTACACACATACACTACACACACACACCAAAAAGTCTATATAAAATCCATGACTTTCGTTACATTTCTAAAGAAAATCCATGCCTTGCCTTGACTTGTCTTGCCTTGCCTAGCCTTGCCTTGCCTAAATGAGATTCTATCTTCCCAAAAAATCTATAGAAAATGCATGACTTTCCTTACATTGCTTTGCCTTGCCATGCTTTGCCTTCCTTGCTTAAATGATTTTCTTTGTCCCCAACCAAATATAAAGATTATCCATGCATGTCGTGCATTGTCTTGCCTTACCTGGCATGCCTAAATGAGATTCTATCTCCCCAACCAAATCTAAAGAAAATCCTTGCTTTGACTTGGCTTGCCTTGGGTTGCATTGCCTTGCCTAAATGAGATTCTATCTCCCAAACAAAATCTAAAGAATACTCATGCCTTTCCTTACCTTGCATTGTCTTGCCTTGCCTTTTGTTGGCTTGCCTAATGTGATTAATCACCCGAACCAAATGCAAAAAATCGATGCATTGCCTTTCCTTTCCTTGCCTTGACGTGCCTTGCCTAGCCTAATTGAGATTCTATCTCCCCAACCAAATCTAAAGAAAATCCATGACTTGCCTTGCCTTGCCTTTCCCTGCCTAGCCTTGCGTTGACTTGCGTTGACTTGCCTAGACTTGCATTGCCTAAATGAGATTCTATCTCCCCAACCAAATGAAAAGAAAATCCATGCCTTCCCTTGACTTACCTTGCTTTGCCATTCTGTACCTTCCTTGCCTAAATGATAATCGTTGTCCCCAACCATATATAAAGAAAAACCATGCCTTCTGGATCCTTGCCTTGCCTTGCCTTGCCTTTCCTAAAGAAGATTCTATCTCCCTGAGCAAATATCAAGAAAATCCATGCATTTCCTTGCCTTGCCTTGCCTTGTCTTGCCTAAATGAGATTCTATCTCCCCAACCAAATCTAAAGAAAATCCATACCCTGCCTTTCCTTGCCTTGCCTTGCCTTGCCTTGCATTTCCTTGCCTTGCCTTACTTAAATGAAACTCTATCTCCCCAACCAATAAGAAAGAATATTCATGCCTTGCTTTGCCTTGCATTGCATTGCCTTGAATAAATGAGATTCTCTATCTCCCCAACCAAATCTTAAGAAAATTCATGCATTCCCTTGCCTTGCATTACCTTGTCTTGCCATGCCTAGTCTTCCTTGCCTAAATGAGATTCTTTGTCCTCAGCAAAATATAAAGAAAACCCATGCCTGTGTTGCCTTGCCTTGCCTTGCCTTTTCTAAAGGACATTCGGTCTATCCAACCAAATCTAATGAAAATCCATGCCTTTCCATGCATTGCCTTGCCTTGTCTTGCTTAAATGAGATTCTATCTCCCCAACCAAATCTAAAGAAAATCCATGCCTTGCCTTGACTTGTCTTGCCTTGCCTAGCCTTGCCTTGCCTAAATGAGATTCTATCTTCCCAAAAAATCTATAGAAAATGCATGACTTTCCTTACATTGCTTTGCCTTGCCATGCCTTGCCTTCCCTGCTTAAATGATTTTCTTTGTCCCCAACCAAATATAAAGATTATCCATGCCTTGTGGTGCATTGTCTTGCCTTACCTGGCATGCCTAAATGAGATTCTATCTCCCCAACCAAATCTAAAGAAAATCCATGCCTTGCCTTGACTTGTCTTGCCTTGCCTAGCCTTGCCTAAATGAGATTCTATCTCCCAAACAAAATCTAAAGAAAATCCATGCTTGCCTTGACTTCCTCTGCCTTGCCTAGCCTTGCATTGCATAAATGGGATTCTATCTCCCCCCAAAATCTATAGAAATCCATGACTTTCCTTGCCTTGCCTTGTCTTGCCTTAATGAGATTCTATCTCTCCAAACAAACATAACGAAAATCTATGCCTTGTGGTGCCTTGCCTTCCCTTGCCTTGCCTTACATTTCCTGGCCATGCCTTGACTTGCCTTTCCTAAAGGAGATTCTATCTCCCCAATCAAATCTAAAGAAAATCGATGTCCTTCCTTACTTTACCTTGTCGAGTCTTGCCTAAATAGTATTCTATCTCCCCAACCAAACCTAAAGAAAATCCATCCCTTTCCTTGCCTTGCCATGGCTTGCATTCTTTGCCTTTGTTGCCTAAATGATATTCTTTGTCCCCAACCAAATATAAAGAAAATCCATGCCTAGGGATGCTTTGCCTTGCCTTTCCTAGCCTTACCTTTTCTTGCCTTGCCTTTCCTAACAGAGATTCTATCTCCCCAAACAAATCTAAAGAATCCCATGCCTTGCCTTGCTTGCCTTGCCTTGGCTTGCTTTGCCTGAATGAATTTCTATCTCCCCAAACAAATCGAAAGAACATCCATGCCTTTCTTTGCCTTGGCTTTCTTTTTCTTGCCTAAATGAGATTCTATCTCCCCAACCAAATCTAAAGAAAATTCATGCTTTCCCTTGTCTTGCCTTGCCTTGCATTTCCTTACCTTGCCTTTCCTAAATGAGACTGTCTCCCCCCATCAATAAGAAAGAATATTCATGCATTGTGTTGCCTTGCCTTGCATTGCCTTCCTAAATGAGATTCTATCTCCGCAACTAAATCTAAAGAAAATCCATGCATTTCCTTGCCTTGCCTTTCCTTGTATTGCCTAAATGTGATTATATCTCCCCAGCCAAATATAAAGACAATCAATGCCTTGTGGTGCCTTGCCTTCCCTTGCCTTGCCTTGCCTTGAATTTCCTTGCCTCGCCTTAGCCAACTGAGACTCTATCTTCCGAAAAAATCTATAGAAAATCCATGACTGTCCTTACATTGCATTGCCTTTCCTTTCCTTTCCTTGCCTAAATGAGATTTTATCTCCCCAATCAAATGTAAAGAAAATCCATGCCTTGCCTTTCCTTTCCTTGCCTTGCATTTCCTTGCCTTGCCGTGCCTAAATGAGACTCTCTGTCCCCAACCAATAAGAAAGAATATTCATGCCTTGCCTTGCCTTGCCTTGTTAAATGAGATTCTATCTCCCCAACCAAATCTAAAGAAAATCCATGCCTGGTGGTGCCTTTCCTTCCCTTGCCTTGCCTTGCCTTTTCTTGCCTAAATGAGATTCTATCTCCACAACCAAATACAAAGAAAATCTATGCCTTGTGGTGCCTTTCCTTCCCTTGACTTGCCTTGCCTTGCCTTCCCCTGCCTTTCCTTACCTTTCCTAAAAGAGGTTCTATCTCCCCAATCGAATCTAAAGAAACTCCATGCCTTTCCTTTCCTTGTTTTGCCTTGTCTTGCCTAAATAAGATTCTATATCACCAACCAAATCTAATGAATGTCCATGCCTTGCCTTGCCTTGCCTTGCATTTCCTTGCCTTGCCTTACATAAATGAGACTCTATCTCCCAAACAAATAAGAAAGAATATTTATGACTTGCCTTGCCATGCCTTGCATTGTCTTGTCTAAATGAGAATCTATCTCCCCATCCAAATCTAAAGAAAATCCATGCCTTCCCTTGCCTTGACTTTCCTTGCCTTGCCATGCCTTGCCTTGACTTTCCTTGCTTTTCCTTGCCTTGCCTTGCCTTGCATATCCTTGCCTTGCCTTCCCTAAATGAGACTCTATCTTCCCAATAAATCTATAGAAAATCCATGACTGTCCTTACATTGCATTGCCTTTCCTTTCCTGGCCTTGCCTTGCATTGCCTAAATGAGATTTTATCTCCCCAACCAAATCTAAAGAAAATCCATGACTGTCCTTACATTGCATTGCCTCTCCTTTCCTTGCCTTGCCTTGCATTGCCTAAATGATATTTTATCTCCCCAACCAAATCTAAAGAAAATCATGCCTTGCATTACCTTGTCTTGCCTAGCGTTGCCTTGCATTTCATTGCCTTGCCTAAATAAGACTCTCTCTCCCCAACCAGTAACAGAATATTCATGCCTTGCCTTGACTTGCCTTGCTTTGCATTGCCTTGCCTAAATGAGATTCTATCTCCCCAACAAAATCACAAGAAATCTATGCATTTCCTTGCCTTGCCTTGCCTTTTCTTGCCTAAATGAGATTCTATCTCCCCAACCAAATATAAATGCCTTGTGGTGCCTTGCCTTCCCTTGCCTTGCCTTTCCTTGCCTTGGCATTCATTGCCTTGCCTTTCCTAAAACAGGTTCTAACTCCCCAATCAAATCCAAAGGAACTACATGCCTTTCCTTGCCTTCCCTTGCCTTATCTTGCCTAAATGAGATTCTGTCTCCCCATCCAAATATAAAGAAAATCCATGCTTTGTGGTGCCTTGCCTTGCCTTTCCTTGCCTTGCCTTTCCTAAAGGAGATTCTATCTATCCAACCAAATGTAAAGAAAATCCATGCATTTCTTTCCCTGCCTTGCCTTGTCTTGCCTTGCCTTTTTCTAAAGGAGATTCAATCTCCCCAATCAAATCTAAAGAAAATCGAAGCCTTTCCTTGCCTTGTCTTGCCTTGCCTTGCCTTACGTAAATGTGATTCTATCTACCCAAACAAATATAAAGACAATCTATGCCTTTTGGTGCCTTGCCTTCCCTTGCCTTGCCTTGCCTTGAATTGCCATGCCTTGCCTTGCCTTGGCTTGCTTTGCCTTTCCTAAAGGAGATTCTATGTACCCAATCAAATCTAAGAAAATCCATGCCTATCCATGCATTGCCTTCTTTAGATTTGTTTGGGGAGATAGAATCTCCTTTAACAAAGGCAAGGCAAGGCAAGAGAAGGCAAGGCACCACAAGGCATAGATTTTCTTTATATTTGGTTGGGGAGAATTAATCTCATTTAGGCAAGACAAGGGAAGGCAAGGCAAGAAAATGCATAGATTTTCTTTAGATTTGGTTGACGAGATAGAATCTTATTTAGGAAGGCAATGCAAGGCAAGGCAATGCAAGGCATGAATACTCTTTCTTATTGGTTTGGGAGACAGAGTCTCATTAAGGCAAGGAAAGGCAAGGAAATGCAAGGCAAGGCAAGGCAAGGCAAGGCAAGGCAAGGCAAGGCAAGGCAAGGCAAGGCAAGGCATGGATTTTCTTTAGATTTGGTTGGGGAGATAAAATCTCAATTAGGCAAGGCATGGCAAGGCAAGGCAAGGCAATGCAACGTAAAGACAGTCATGGATTTTCTATAGATTTTTGGGTTAGATTGAATCTCATTTAGGCAAGACAACGCTAGGCAAGGAAAGGCAAGGCATGGATTTTCTTTAGATTCAGTTGGGTAGATAGAATCTCATTTTGGCAAGACAAGGCAAGCCAAGGCTAGGAAAGGCATGGATGTTCTTTAAATTTGGTTGGGCATGTAGAATCTCATTCACGCAATGCAAGGCAAGGCAAGGCAAGCAAGGCAAGGAATGGGATTCTGTATATTTGCTTGAGGAGATAGAATCTCTGAAAGACAAAGCAATAAAAGGTAAAGCAAGGAAAGGCAAGGCAAAGCAACACAATGCATGGATTTTCTTTATATTTGGTTGGGGACAACTAATATCATTTAGGCAACGAAGGCAAAGAATGCAAGCCATGGCAAGTCAAGGGAAGGGATGGATTTTCATTAGATTTGGTTGGGGAAATATAATCTCATTTAGGCAAGACAAGGCAAGGCAAGGGAAGGAAAGGCATGGAGTTTTTTAGATTTGATTCGGGAAATAGAGTGTCCTTTAGGAAAGGCAAGGCAAGGCATGGCAAGGCAAGGCAAAGCAAGGCAAGGGAAGGAAAGGCACCACAAGGCATAGATTTTCTTTATATTTGGTTGGGGAGATAGAATTTCATTTAGGCAAGACAAGGCAAGGCAAAGTAAGGCAAGGAAATTCAGAGATTTCTTTAGATTTGGTTTGGGAGATAGAATCTCATTTAGGAAGGCAATGAAAGGCAAGGCAATGCAAGGCATAATATTCTTTCTTATTGGTTGGGGACAGAGAGTCTCATTAGGCAAGGCAAGGCAAGAAATTGCAAGACAAGGCAAGACAAGGCAAGGCAAGGATTTTCTTTAGATTTGGTTGGAGAGATAAAATCTCATTTAGGCAAGGCAAGGCATAGCAAGAAAAGGCAATGCAATGTAAGGACAGTCATGGATTTTCTATTGATTTTTTGTGGAGATAGAATCTCATTTAGACAAGACAAGGCAAGGCAAGGCAAGGCATGGATTTTCTTTAGATTCATTTGGGGAGATAGAATCTCATTTAGGCAAGACAAGGCAAGGTAAGTCAAGTCAAGGCATGGGATTCTTTGATTTGTTTGGGGATATAGAATCTTTGTTAGGAAAGGTAAGGCAAGGCCATGCAAGGCAGGGGTATTCTTAAATTGGTGGGGAGGTAGAATCTCATTTAGGCAAGACAAGATAGGCAAGGCAAAAAAAGGCATGGAGTTTCTTTAGATTTGATTGGGGAGATAGAATGTCCTTTAGGAACGGCAAGGCAAGGCATGACAAGGCAAGACAAGGCAAGTCAAGGCAAGGGAAGGCAAGTCACCACAAGGCAGAGATTTTCTTTATATTTTGTTGAGGAGAATTAATCTCATTTAGGCAAGACAAGGCAAGGGAAGACAAGCAATTGCAAAGATTTTCTTTAGATTTGGTTGTCGAGATACAATCTTATTTAGGAAGGCAATGCAAGGCAAGGCAATGCAAGGCATGAACATTCTTTCCTATTGGTATGGGAGAGTGAGTCTCATTTAGGCAAGGCAAGGCAAGGAAATGCAAGGCAAGGAAATGCCAGGCAAGGTATGGATTTTCTTTAGATTTGGTTGGGGAGATAAAATCTCATTTAGGCAAGTCAAGGCAAGGGAAGAAAAGGTAATGCAAGGTAAGGACAGTCATGGATTTTCTATAGATTTTTGTGGGAGATAGAATCTCATTAAGTCAAAACAAGGAAAGGCAAGGCAAAGATATGCATAGATTTCTTTAGATTTCGTTGGGGAGATAAAATCTCATTTAGGAAGTCAATGCAAGGCAAGGAATGCAAGGCATGAATATTCGTTCTTATTGGTTGGGAAAATAGAGTCTCATTTAGGCAAGGCAAGGCAAGGATATGCAAGACAAGGCAAGCAAGGCATGGATTTTCTTTAGATTTGGTAGGGGAGATAAAATCTCAGTTAGGCAAGGCAAGGCAGGGCAAGGAAAGGCAATGAAATGCAAGGACAGTAATTGATTTTCTATAGATTTTTTGGGGAGATAGAATCTCATTTAGGCAAGACAAGGCTTGGCAAGGCAAGGCAAGGCAAGGCATCGATTTTCTTTAGATTTGTTTGGCGAGACAGAATCTCATTTAGGCAAGGCAAGGAAAGGAAAGGCATGGGATTCTTTAGATTGGTTGGGGAGATAGAATCTCTGTTAGGAAAGGTAAGGCAAGGCAAGGCATGGCAAGGAAAGGCATGGATATTCTTTACATTTGGCTGGGGAGATAGAATCTCAGTTAGGCAAGACAAGTCAAGGCAAGGCAAGGAAAGGCATGGAGTTTCTTTAGATTTGATTGGGGAGATAGAATTTCCTTTAGGAAAGGCAAGGCAAGGCATGGTAAGGCAATGCAATGCAATGCAAGGCAAGGCAAGGCAAGGCAAGGCAAGGCAAGGCACTACAAGTCATAGATTTTCATTATATTTGGTTGGGGAGAATTAATCTCATTTAGGCAAGAAAAGGCAAGGCAAGGCAAGGAAATGCATAGATTTTCTTTAGATTTCGTTGGCAAGATAGAATCTTATTTAGAAAGGCCTTGCAAGGCATGAATACTATTTCTTATTGGTTGGGGAGACAGAGTCTCATTAAGGCAAGGTAAGGCAAGGAAATGCAAGGCAAGGCAAGGCATGGATTTTCTTTAGATTTGGTTGGGGAGATAAAATCTCATTTAGGCAAGGCATGGCAAGGCAGGCAATGGCAATACAATGTAAGGACTGTCATGGACTTTTTATAGATTTTTTGTGGAGATAAAGTCTCATTTAGGCAAGAAAAGGCAAGGCAAGGCAAGGCCTGGATTTTCTTTAGATTCATTTGGGGAGATAGAATCTCATTTAGGCAAGACAAGGCAAGGCAAGGCAAGGCAAGGCATGGATTTTTTTTAGATTTGGTTGGGGAGATAGAATTTCATTCAGGCAAGGCAAGGCAAGGCAAGGCAAGGCATGGGATTCTTTGATTTGGTTAGGGAGATAGAATCTTTGTTAGGAAAGTTAAGGCAAGGCAAGGCAAGGCATGGATATTCTTTATATTTGGTTGGCGAGATAGAATCTAATTTAGACAAGACAAGGCACGGCAAGGCAAGGAAAGGCATCGAGTTTCATTAGATTTGATTGGGGAAATAGAATGTCCTTTAGGAAAGGCAAGGCAAGGCAAGGCAAGGCAAGGGAAGTCAAGGCACCACAAGGCATTGATTTTCTTTATATTTGTTTGGGGAGATAGAATCTCATTTAGGAAAGACAAGGCAAGGCAATGCAAGGAAATGCACAGATTTTGTATAGATTTGGTTGGGGAGATAGAATCTGATTTAGGCAAGGCAAAGCAAGGCAATGCAAGGCAAGCATGAATATTCTTTCTTATTGGTTGGGGAGAGAGAGTCTCATTTAGGCAAGGCAAGGCAACGAAATGCAATGAAAGGCAAGGCGAGGCATGGATACTCTTTAGATTTGGTTGTGGAGATAAAAATCTCATTTAGGCCATGCGAGGCAAGGCAAGGAAAGGTAATGCAATGTAGGGACAGTCATGGATTGTCTATAGATTTATTGGGGAGATAGAGTCTCATTTAGGCAAAACCAGTCAAGGAAATGCAATGAAAGGCAAGGTAAGTCAAGTCATGGAATTTCTTGAGATATGGTTGGGGAGACAGAATCTCATTTAGGCTAGAAAACGCAAGGCAAGGCAAGGAAAGGCATGGAGTTTCTTTAGATTGGATTTGGGAGATAGAGTCTCCTTTAGGAAAGGCAAGGCAAGGCATGGCATGGCAAGGCAAAGCAAGGCAAGGGAAGGAAAGGCACCACAAGGTATAGATTTTCTTCATATTTGGTTGGGGAGATAGAATCTCATTCAGGCAAGACAAGGCAAGGCAAGGAAGGCAAGGCATGGGATTTTTTAGATTGGTTGGGGAGATAGAATCTCTGTTAGGAAAGGCAAGGCAAGAAAAGGTATAGCAAGGAAAGGAAAGGCAAAGCACCACAAGGCATGGATTTTCATTATATTTGGTTGGGGAAAACGAATATGATTTAGGCAAGAAAGGCAAAGAGTAGCAAGGCAAGGCAAGGCAAGGGAAGGCGTGGATTTTCTTTATATTTGGTTGTTGAGATAGAATCTCATTTAGGCAAGACAAGGCAAGGCAAGGCAAGGAAATGCATAGATTTTCTTTATTTTGGTTGGGGAGATAGAATCTCATTTAGGAATGCAATGAAAGGCAAGGTAATGCAAGGCATGAATATTCTTTCTTATTTGTTTGGAACAGAGAGTCACATTTAGGCAAGGCAAGGAAAGGAAATGCAAGGCAAGGAAAGGCAAGACATGGATTTTCTTTAGGTTTGGTTGGGGAGATAAAATCTCATTTAGGCAGGGCAAGGAAAGGCAATGCAATGTAAGGACAGTCATGGATTTTCTATAGATTTTTTGCGGAGATATAGTCTCATTTATGCAAGACAAGGCTTGGCAAGGCAAGGCAAGGCATGCATTTTCTTTAGATTTGTTTGGGGAGATAAAATCTCATTTAAGCAAGGCAAGTTAAGGCAAGGAAAGGCAATGAAATGTAAGGTCATGGATTTTCTAAAGATTTTTTGTGGAGATAGAATTTCATTAAGGCAAGGCAAGGCTAGGCAAGGCAAGACAAGGCATGGATTTTCTGTATATTTGGTAGGGGACAATGAATATCATTTAGGCAACGAAGGCAAAGAAAGGCAAGGCAAGGCAAGGGAAGGCATGGATTTTCTTTAGATTTGGTTGGGGAGACAGATTCTCATTTAAGCAAGCCAATGCAAGCAAGCAACACAATGCACGAATATTCTTTCTTATTGGTGGTGAGACAGAGTTTATTTATGCAAGGCAAGGTAAGGAAATGCCAGGCAAGGCAAGGGAATGCATGGAGTTTCTTTAGATTAGGTTGGGGAGATAGAATCTCAATTAGGCAAGACAAGGCAAAGCAAGGCAACCAAGGCATGTATTTTGTGTATTTTCCTTAGATTTGATTGGGGAGATCGTATCTCCTTTAGGAAAGGCAAGGCAAGACAAGGCAAGGCAAGGCAAGGAAATGCATGGATTTTCTTCAGATATGGTTGGGGAGATAGAAGTTCCTTTAGGAAAGGCAGGGAAAGGAAAGGCAAGGCAAGGCAATGCAAGGCAAGGCAAGACACCACAAGGCATGGATTTTCTTTATATTTGGTTGGGGACAAAGTATTTCATTTAGGCATGGAAGGCAAGGCCTGGCAAGGCAAGGCAAGACAAGGCAAGACATGGATTTTCTTATTTGGTTGGGGAGAGAGAATCTCATTTTGGAAAGGTAATGCAAGGCAAGGCAAGGCATGAATATTATTTCTTTTTTGTTGGGGAGTGAGTTTCTCATTTAGACAAGTGAAGGCAAGGCAAAGCAAGGCATGGATTTTCTTTAGATTTGGTTGGTGAGATAGATTCTCAATCAGGCAAGGCAAGACAAGGTAAGGCAGGCAAGGCAAGGCAAGGAAAGGAAAGGCATGGATTTTGTTTAGATTTTGTAGGGGAGATAGAATCTACTTTAAGAAAGGCAAGACAAGTCAAGTCAAGGCAAGGCAAGGCAAGACAAGGCAAGGAAACACAATGCATGGATTTTTTATATTTGGTTGGGGACTAAGAATCTCATTTAGGCAACGAAGGCAAGGCATGGCAAGGCAAGGCAAGGCAAGGCAAGGCAAGGCAAGGCAAGGCATGGATTTCTTTAGATTTGGCTGGGGAGATAGAATCTCATTTAGGCAAGGCAATGCAATGCAAGTCAAGGCAAGGCAAGGCAAGGCATGAATATACTTTCTTATTGGTTCGGGAGAGAGAGTCTCCATTAGGCAAAGCAAGTTAAGGAAATGCAAGGCAAGGCAAGGCAAGACATGGACTTTCTTTAGATTTGGTTGGGGAGAAAAAATCTCATTTAGGCAAGGCAAGGCAAGGCCAGGCAAGGAAAATAAAGGGAATTCAATGTAAGGAAATTCATGGATGTTGTATAGATTTTTTTGTGGAGATAGAATCTCATTTAGGCAAGTCAAGGCTAGGCAAGGCAAGGCAAGGCATGGATATTCTTTAGATTTGGTTGGGGAGATAAAATCTCATTCAGGCAACAAGACAAGGCAAGGCAAGGCCAGGAAATGAAAGGCATGGATTTTCTTTAGATTTGGTTGGGGAGATAAAATCTCATTCAGGCAACGAGATAAGGCAGGCAAGGCAAGGCAAGGAAAGGAAAGGCATGGATTTTCTTTAGATTTGGTTGCGGAGATGGAATCTCATTTATGCGAGGCAAGGCAAGGCAAGGCAAGGCAAGGCATGAAATTTCTTTAGATTTGGTTAGGGAAATACTATCTCATTTAGGCATGCAAGGGAAGGCAAGACAAAGCACCACAAGGTATGGATTTTCTTTATATTTGGTTGGGGACAAGGAATATGATTTAAGCAAGGAAGGCAAAGAATGGCAAGGCAAGACAAGGCAAGGGAAGGCATGGATTTCCTTTAGATTTGGTTGGGGAGATAGAATCGCATTTAGGCTAGGCAATGCAAGGCAAGGCAATTCAAGGCATGAATATTCTTTCTTACTGGTGGGGAGAGAGATTCTCATTTAGGCAAGGCAAGGCAAGGAAATGCAAAGCAAGGCAAAGCATGGATTTTCTTTAGATTTGGTTGCGGAGATTGAATCTCATTTATGCAAGGCAAGGCAAGGCAAGGCAAGACAAGGAAAGGCAAGGAATGGGATTCTTTATATTTGGTTGGGGAGGTAGAATCTCTGTTTGGAAAGGCAAGGCAAGGCAGGGAAGGCAAGGCAAAGCTCCACAAAGCATGCATTTTCATTATATTTGGATCGGGGCAACGAATATCATATAGGCAAAGAAGGCAAAGTATGGAAAGGCAAGGCAAGGCAACGCAAGTCATGATTATTCTTTCTTATTGGTGGGGAGAGAGAGTCTCATTTAGGCAAGGCAAGGCAAGGAAATACAAGGCAAGGCAAAGCAAGGCAAGGCAGGGATTTTCTTTAGATTTGGTTGGGGAGATATAATCTCATTTAGGCAAGGCAAGGCAAGGCATGGGATTCTTTAGATTTGGTTAGGGAGATAGAATCTCTATTAGGAAAGGCAATGCAAGGCAAGGTATGGCAAGGGAAGGCAAGACAAAGCACCACAAGGCATGGATTTTCTTTATATTTGTTTGGGGACAATGAATATCATTTATGCAACAAAGGCAAAGAATGGCAAGGCAAGGCAAGGCAAGAGAAGGCATGGATTTTCTTTAGATATGTTTGGGGAGATATAATCTCCTTTAGGAAAGGTAATGCAAGGCAAGGCAACACAATGCATGAATATTCTTTCTTATTGGTTGGGGAGAGAGAGTCTCATTTAGGAAAGGTAAGACAAGGAAATGCAAGGCAATTCAAGGCAAGGCATGGATTTTCTTTATATTTGGTTGGGGAGATAAAATCTCATTTAGGCAAGGCAAGGCAGGGCAAGGAAAGGCAATGCAATGTAAGGACAGTCATGGATTTTCTATAGATTTTTGGGGGAGATAGAATCTCATTTACCCAAGGCAAGTCTAGCCAAGGCATGGAAAGGCATGGATTTTCTTTAGATTTGGTTGCAGAGATGGCATCTCATTTATGGAAGTCAAGGCAAGGCAAGGCAACAGAAGAAAAGCAATGGGAAGGAAAGCCAAGGATTTTCTTTCGATTTGATTGCGGAGATGGAATCTCATTTATGCAAGGCAAGGCAAGGCAAGGCAATGAGAGGCAAGGCAAGGCAAGGAAATGCAAGGCAAAGCTACACAAAGCATGGATTTTCATTATATTTTGTTGGGGACAACGAATATCATTTAGGCAAAGAAGGCAAAGAATGGCAAGGCAAGGCAAGGAAAGGCTTTGCCAAAAGTCGCTGAGCCCCATTGTCATGTGTAAGCTTTACGCCAGCCACCTGCCCAAGTTAGGCCGAAATAAATACATAGAGAGACTTGTATTAGTTACAATGTTACTTGGCCAATAACTAAGATTCTCATCTGTTAGCTCGGTATCAATTATTATACATCTATATATTTTATAAGACTTATCTTATCAGACGCCTTATTGGCGTCCCTCCTAGCTGGTGGATCACATCATGCCGCTAAAACAAAAGCCAAAGAAAAAGAGCACGACAGAATTTCTTTTGATTTGGTTGGGGAGATAAAATCTCAATTAGGAAAGGCAATGCAATGCAAGGCAATGCAAGGATTGAATATTCTTTCCTATTTTTGGGGAGAGAGTATCTCATTTAGGAAGGCAAGGCAAGGAAATGCAAGGTAAGGCAAGGCAAGGCTAGGAAATGCAAGGCAAGACAAGGCATGGATTTTCTTTAGATTTGGTTGGGGAGATAGAATCTCACTTAGGCTAGGCAATGCAAGGCAAGGCAAGGCACAAATATTCTTTATTATTGGTTGGGGAGAGAGAGTCTCATTTAGGCAAGGCAATTTAAGTTAATTAAAGGTAAGTCAAGGCAAGGCATGGATTTTCTTCATATTTGGTTGGGGCAACAAATATCATTTAGGCAAGGAAGGCAAAGAATGGCAAGGCAAGGCAAGGGAAGGCATGAATTTTCTTTTGATTTGGTTAGGGAAATAGAATCTCATTTAGGCAAGGCCATGCAAGACAAGGGATTGCAAATCATGAATATTCTTTCTTATTGGAGGGGACAGACAGTCTCATTTATGCAAGGCAAGGTAAGGAAATGCAAGGTAAGGCAAGGCAAGGCATGGGAAGGAATGTATTTTCTTTAGATTTGGTTGGGGATATAGAATCTCATTTGCAAAGCAAGGCAAGGCAAGGCATGGCAAAACATGTCAAGGCAAGTCAAGCATGGATTTTTTTTTTATATTTGGTTGGGGAGATAGAATCTCATGTAGGAAAGTCAAGGCAATGCATTGCAAGGAAACTCATGGATTTTCTATAGACTTTTTGGGGAGATAGAATCCCATTTAGGCAATGCAAGGCTAGACAAGGCAGGGCAAGTCAAGGGAAGCATGGATTTTCTTTAGATTTGGTTCGGGAGACAGAATATCATTTAGGCAAGGCAAGGCAAAGCAAGACAAGGCAAAGCAATGTAATGAAAGGCATGATGTTTCTTTAGTTTTGTTGGGGAGATAGAATATCATTTAAGCAAGCAATGTAAGGCAAGGCAAGGCAAGGCATGGATGTTCTTTAGATTTTGTTGGGGAGATAGAATCTCATTTAGGCAAGGCAAGGCAAGGCAAGGCATGGCAAGGCATGGCACGTATTTTCTTGAGATTTGGTTGGGAAGATAGAATCTCATTTAGGCATGCACGGCAAGGGAAGACAATGCACCCCAAGGCATGGATTTTTCTTTATATTTGATTGGGGACACAGAATCTCATTTAGACAACGAAGGCAAGGCATGGTAAGGCAAGGCAAGGCAAGGGAAAGCATGGATTTTCTTTAGTTTTGGTTTCGGAGACAGAATCTCATTTAGGCAAGGCAATGCAATGCAATGCAATGCAAGGCAAGGCATGAAGACTCTTTCTTATTGGTTCATGAGAGAGAGAGTCTCATTTAGGCAAGGCAAGGCAACGAAATGCAAGGCATGGCAAGGCAAGGCATGGATTTCCTTTATTTGGTTGGGGAGATAAAATTTCATTTAGGCAAGGCAAGGCAAGGAAAGGAAAGGCAAATGGATTTTCTATAGAGTTTTTGTGGAGATAGAATCTCATTTAGGCAAGGCAAGTCTAGGCAAGGCAAGGCAAGGCATGGATATTCTTTAGATTTCTTTGGGGAGATAGAATCTCATTTAGGCAAGACAAGGTAAAGCAAGGCATGGAAAGGCATGGATTTTCTTTAGATTTTTGGGGGGAGACAGATACTCATTCAGGCAAGGCAATACAAGGCAAGACAAAGCAAGGCAAAGAAATGCATGGATTTTCTTTAGATTTGGTTGCGGCGATGGAATCTAATTTATGCAAGGCAAGGCAAGCCATGGTATTCTTTAGATTTTGTTGGGGAGATAGAATCTCTGTTAGGAAAGGCAAGGCAAGTCAAGCCAAGGCAAGGCATGCCAAGGCAAATCTCCACAAGGCATGGATTTTCTTTATAATTAGTTGGGGACAACGAATATCATTTAGGCAAGGAAAGCAAGGCATGGCAAGGCAAGGCAAGGCAATGTAAGGCAAGTTAAGGCAAGGCAAGGCAAGGCATGAATTTTCTTAAGAGTTTGTTCTGGAGATAGAATCTCCTTTAGGAAAGGTAAGACAAGGCAATGAAAGGCAAGTAAAGTCAAGGCAAGGCAAGGAAAGGTAAGGCAAGGATACACAAGGCATGGATTTTCTTTATATTTGGTTAGGGACCATGAATCTCATTTAAGCAAGGAAGGCAAGGCATGTCAAGGCAAGCCAAGCCAAGCCAAGGCAAGGCAAAGCTCCACAAAGCATGGATTTTCATTATATTTGGTTGGGGGCAACGAATATCATATAGGCAAGGAAGGCAAAGTATGGAAAGGCAAGGCTAGGCAACGCAAGGCATGAATATTCTTCCTTATTGGTAGGGAGAGAGAGTCTCATTTAGGCAAGGCAAGACAAGGAAATACAAGGCAAGGCAAGGCAAGGCAAGGAAATGCAAGGCAAGGCGAAGCATGGATTTTCTGTAGATTTGGTTGGGGAGATAAAATCTCATTTAGGCAAGGCAAGGCAAGGCAAGGCAGTGTAAGGCAAGCAAGGCAAGGCATGGGTTTCTTTAGATTTGGTTATGGAGATAGAATCTCTATTAGGAAAGGCAATGCAAGGCAAGGGAAGGCAAGGGAAGGCAAGTCAAAGCACAACAAGGCATGGATTTTCTTTATATTTGTTTGGGGACACCGAATATCATTTAGGCAACGAAGGCAAAGAATGGTAAGACAAGGCAAGGCAACGGAAGGCATGGATTTTCTTTAGATATGTTTGGGGAGATAGAATCTCCTTTAGGAAAGGCAATGCAAGGCAAGGCAGCACAATATTCTTTCTTATTGTGAGGAGTGAGCATCTCATTTATGCAAGGCAAGGGTAGGAAATGCAAGGCAAGGCAAGGCAAGGCATGCATTTTCTTTAGAATATGTTGGAGAGATAGAATCTCATTTAGGCAAGGTGAGGCAAGGCAAGGCATGGATTTTCTTTAGATTTAGTTGGGGAGATAGAATCTTTTTTAGGCAAGGCAACGCAAGGCAAGGCAAAGGAAGGCATGGATTTTTTTTTAGATTTGGTTGGGGAGATAGAATCTCATTCAGGCAAGGCAAGGCAAGCAAGGCAAGGCATGGATTTTCTTTAGATTTGGATGCGGAGATGGAATCTCATTTTTGCAAGGCAAGGCAAGGCAAGCGAATACAATTCAAGCATGGGTTCCTTTAGATTTGTTTGGGTAGATAGAAACTCCTTTAGAAAAGGCATGGCAAGGCAAGGCAAGCAATGGCAAGGCAAAGCAAGGCAAGGCAACCAAAGTCATGGATGTTCTTTATATTTGTTTGGGGAGATAGAATCTCATTTAGGCAAGGCAAAGCAAGGCAAGACAAGGCAAGGCAAGGCAAGGCAAGGCAAGGCATGGGTTTCTTTAGATTTGGTTGGGAGATAGAATCTCCTTATAAAAGGCAAGGCAAGGCAAGGCAAGCCAAGGCAATGCAATGTAAGTAAAGTCATTGATTTTCTATAGATTTTTTGTGGAGACAGAATCTCATTTAGGCAAGGCAAGGCAAGGCAAGGCAAGGCAAGGCAAGGCAAGGCAAGCGAAGGCAATTCAAGCATGGGTTCCTTTAGATTTGTTTGGGGAGATAGAAACTCCTTTATAAAAGGCACGGCAAGACAAGGCAAGGAATGGCAAGGCAAGGCAAGGCAAGGCACCCAAATCATGGATTTTCTTTATATTTGTTTGGGGAGATAGAATCTCATTTAGGCAAGGCAAAGCAAGGCAAGACAAGGCAAGGCAAGGCAAGGCAAGGCAAGGATTTTCTTTAGATTTGTTGGGGATAATGAATATCATTTAGGCAACGAAGGCAAAGAATAGCAAGGCAAGGCAAGGCAAGGCAAGGCAAGGCAAGGGAATGCGTGGATTTTATTTATTTGGGTGTGGAGATAAAATCTCATTTAGACAAGTCAAGGCAAGGCAAGACAAGGCAAGGAAAGGCAATGCAATGTAAGTAAAGTCATGTATTTTCTATGGATTTTTTTGTGGAGATAGAATCTCATTTAGGCAAGGCAAGGCTAGGCAAGGCAAGGTGTGGATATTCTTTAGATTTCTATGGGGAGACAGAATCTCATTTAGGCAAGACAAGGTAAAGCAAGGCAAGGAAAGGCATGGATTTTCTTTAGATTTTTTTGGGGAGATAGAATCTCAATCAGTCAAGGCAATACAAGAGAAAACAAGGCAAGTAAAGGAAAAGCATGGATTTTCTTTAGATTTGGTTGTATAGATGGAATCTCATTTATGGAAGGCAAGGCAATGCAAGAAATGGTATTCTTTAGATTTGTATGGGGAGATAGAATCTCTGTTAGGAAAGGCAAGGCAAGGCAAGCCAAGGCAAGCCATGCCAATGCAAAGCTCCATAAGGCATGGATTTTCTTAATATTTGATTGGGGACAATGAATATCATTTAGGCAAGGAAGGCAAGGCATGGCAAGATAAGGCAAGGCATGGATTTTCTTTAGATTTGGTTGGGGAGATAAGGCAAGGCAATGCAAGGGTAAGCATAGATTTTCTTTAGATTTGATTGGGGAAATAGAATCTCATTTATGCAAAGGAATGCAAGGGAAGGCAAGACAAGGCATGAAGATTCTGTCTTATTGCTTGGGGATAGAGAGTCTCATTTAGGCAAGGCAAGGTAAGGAAATGCAAGGCAAGGCAAGGAAAGGCAGGCAAGGCATGGATTTTCTTTAAATTTGGTTGCAGAGATGGAATCACATTTATGCAAGGCAAGGCATGGCAAGCCAAGGAATGCAAGTCATGGTTTTCTTTAGATTTGTTTGGTGAGATAGAATCTCCTTTAGAAAAGGCAAGGCAAGGCAAGGCAAGGCAAGGGACCACTAGGCATGGATTTTCTTTATATTTGGTTGGGGACCAAGAATCTCATTTAGGCAAGGAAGGCAAGGCATGGCAAGGCAAGGCAAGGCAAGGCAAGGCAAGGCAAGGCAAGGCAAGGGAAAGCTTGGATTTCCATTAGATTTGGATGGGGAGATAGAATCTCATTTAGGCAAGGGAATGCAAGGACAGGCAAGGCAAGGAATGAATATTCTTCCTTATTGGATGGGGAGAGATTGTCATTTAGGCCAGCAAGGTAAGGAAATGCCAGGAAAGGCAAGGCAAGGCATGGATTTTCTTTAGATTTGGTTGGGGAGACAAAATATCATTTAGGCAAGGCAAGGCAAGACAAGGCAAGGAATGCAATGCAATGTAAGGAAAGTCATGGATTTTCTATTGATTTTTTTGGGAGATAGAATCTCATTTAGGCAAGGCAAGGCTAGGGAAGCAAGGCAAGGCCTCGATTTTCTTTAGATATTGTTGGATAGATCGAATCTCATTCAAGAAAGGCAAGACAAGGCAAGGTATGGGTTTTCTTTAGATTTGGTTGCAGAGTTGGAATCTCATTTATGCAAGGCAAGGCAATGCAAGCCAAGGCAAGGAAAGGCATGGGTTTCTTTAGATTTGTTTGGGGAGACAGAATCTCCTTTTGAAAAGGCAAGGCAAGGCAAGGCAAGGCAATGCAAGGCACCACAAGGCATGGATTTTCATTATATTTGGTTGGCAACAAAGAATATCATTTTGCAAGGAATCCAAGAATGGCAAGGCATGGCATTGTAAGGTTAGGCATAGATTTTCTTTACATTTGGTTGGGGAAATAGAATCTCATTTATGCAAGCAAATACAATTCATGGCAAGGCAAGGCATGAATATTCTTTCTTATTGGTTGGGGAGAGAGAGTGTCATTTAGGCCAGGCAAGGTAAAGAAATGCAAGGCAAGGCAAGGCAAGGCAAGGCACGGCAGGCAAGGCATGGATTTTTTTAAATTTGGTTGCGGAGATGGAATAACATTTAACCATGCAAGGCAAGGCAAGTGAAGTGAAAGCAAGGCATGGTTTTCTTTAGATTTGTTTGGGGAGATAGAATCTCCTTTAGAAAAGGCAAGGATTTCGTTATGGACATAGAATCTCATTTAGGCAAGGCAATGCATGGATTTTTTTAGATTTGTTTAGGGAAATAGAATGTCATTTAGGCAAGGCTAAGCAATGCAAGGCAAGGCAAGGCATTGAATTTTTTTGATTTTGTTGGGGAGATAGAATTTCATTTAGCCAAGGCAAAGCAAGACAAGGCAAGACAAGGCATGGCAAGGCATATTTTTCATAGAGTCTCATTTAGGCAAGGGAACTCAAGGAATTATGGATCTTTTTAGATTTGGTTGGGTATGGATTTCCTTAGGTTTTTTTGCTGACATAGAATCTCATTTCTCCATCATTTTAGATTTGGTTGCTTGATAGGGCAAGGGAAGGGAAGGATAGACACGGCAAGGGAAGGCATGGATTTTCTTCAGATTTGGTTGCGGAGATAGAAAATTAATTAGGCAAGGCAAGGCAAAGCCTGGATTTTATTTTGATTTGGTTGGGGATAGAATCTCATTTAGGCAAGGCAAGGCAAGTCATATATTTTCTTTAGATTTGGTTGGGTAGATAGAATCTCATTTAGGCATGGGAACTCAAGGAATTGCAAAGCATGGATTTTCTTTAGAATTGGTTGTGGAGATACAATCTCATTTAGGCAAGGCAAGGCAAGGCAAGGCAAGGCACCACAAATCATGGATTTTCTTTATATTTGGTCGGGGAGATAGAATCTCATTTAGGCAAGGGAATGCAAGGTAAGGCAAGGCAAGGCAAGGCATGAATATTCTTTCTTATTGGATGGAGAGATAGAGTCTCATTTAGGCAAGCAAGGTAAGGAAATGCAAGGCAAGGCAAGGCAAGGCATGGATTTTCTTTAGATTTATTTGGGGAGATAAAATATCATTTAGGCAAGGCAAGGCAAGACAAGGCAAGGAATGCAATGCAATGTAAGGAAAGTCATGGATTTTCTATTGATTTTTTGGGGAGATAGAATCTCATTTAGGCAAGGCAAGGCTAGGGAAGCAAGGCAAGGCCTCGATTTTCTTTAGATTTTGTTGCGGAGTTGGAATCTCATTTATTCAAGGCAAGGCATTGCAAGCCAAGACAAGGAAAGGCATGGGTTTCTTTAGATTTGTTTGGGGAGACAGAATCTCCTTTAGAAAAGGCAAGGCAAGGCAAGGCAAGGCAAGGCAAGGCAAGGCAAGGCAAGGCAAGGCAAGGCACCACAAGGCATGGATTTTCATTATATTGGTTGGCAACAAAGAATATCATTTTGCAAGGAATCCAAGAATGGCAAGGCAAGGCGATGCAAGGTTAGGCATAGATTTTCTTTACATTTGGTTGGGGAAATAGAATCTCATTTATGCAAGCGAATACAATTCATGGCAAGGCAAGGCATGAATATTATTCCTTATTGGTTGGGGAGAGAGAGTGTCATTTAGGCCAGGCAAGGTAAAGAAATGCAAGGCAAGGCAAGGCAAGGCACGGCAGGCAAGGCATGGATTTTCTTTAAATTTGGTTGCGGAGATGGAATGACATTTATCCATGCAAGGCAAGGCAAGCGAAGTGAAGGCAAGGCATGGTTTTCTTTAGATTTGTTTGGGAAATAGAATCTCCTTTAGAAAAGGCAAGGATTTCGTTATAGACATAGAATCTCATTTAGGCAAGGCAATGCATGGATTTTCTTTAGATTTGTTTAGGGAAATAGAATGTCATTTAGGCAAGGCTAAGCAATGCAAGGCAAGGCAAGGCATTGAATTTCTTTTGATTTTGTTGGGGAGATAGAATTTCATTTAGCCAAGGCAAAGCAAGACAAGGCAAGACAAGGCATGGCAAGGCATATATTTTCTTTAGATTTGGTTGGGTAGATAGAGTCTCATTTAGGCAAGGGAACTCAAGGAATTGCAAAGCATGGATCTTCTTTAGATTTGGTTGGGAACATACAATCTCATTTTGGTAAGGCAAGGCAAGGCAAGGCAAGGCCAGGCAAGGCATGGATTTCCTTAGGTTTTTTTGCTGACATAGAATCTCATTTCTCCATGGCAAGACAAGGCAAGGCAAGGCATGAATTATCTTTGGATTTGGTTGCTTGATAGAATCACATTTAGGCAAGGGAAGGGAAGGATAGACACGGCAAGGGAAGGCATGGATTTTCTTCAGATTTGGATGGGGAGATAGAATCTCATTTAGACAAGGCAAGGCTAGGCAAGGCAACAGAAGGGAAGGCAAGGCAAGGATTTCTTCATATATGGGTGTGGAGATAGAATCTCATTTAGGCAATACAACACAAGGCAACTCATGTATTTTCTTTAGATTTGGTTGGGTAGATAGAACTCATTTAGGCAAGGGAAGGTAAGGAAATTCAAGGCATGGATTTTCTTTAGATTTGTTTGGGGAGATAGAATCTCATTTTGGCAAGGCAAGGCAAGCAAAGCATGGATTTTCTTTAGATTTTTTGGGTAGATATAATTTCATTTAGGAAAGTCAGGGATAGGCACATCAAGTCAAGGAATGGCAAGGCATTTATTATCTTTAGATTTGGTTGGGTAGATAGAATTTCATTTAGGCAAGAGAAGTCAAGGCAAATTATGGATTTTCTTTAGATTTGGTTAAAGAAATAGAATTTTGGCAAGGCACGGCAAGTCAAATCATCGATTTTCTTTAGATTTTTTGGGTAGATAAAATCTCATTTAGGCAAGGCAGGGATAGGCAAGGCAAATCAAGGCAAGGCAAGGCATGTATTATCTTTATATTTGTTTGGGTGATAGAATAACTTTTAGGAAAGGCAAGGCAAGACAAGGCAAGGCAAGGCAATGCATGGATTTTCTTCAGATTTGGTTGTGGAGATAGAAAATCAATTAGGCAAGGCAAGGCAAAGCCTGGATTTTATTTTGATTTGGTCGGGGATAGAATCTCATTTAGGCAAGGAAAGGCAAGGCAAGGCAAGTCATATATTTTCTTTAGATTTGGTTGGGTAGATAGAATCTCATTTAGGCAAGGGAACTCAAGGAATTGCAAAGCATGGATTTTCTTTAGAATTGGTTGCGGAGATACAATCTCATTTAGGCAAGGCAAGGCAAGGCAAGGCACCACAATTCATGGAATTTCTTTATATTTGGTCGGGGAGATAGAATCTCATTTAGGCAAGACAAGGCAAGGCAAGGCAACACAAGGCATAGATTTTCTTTATATTTTGTTGAGGACAAAGAATCTCATTTAGCCAAGGAAGGCTATGCATGGCAATACAAGGTAATGCAAGGCAAGGGAAGGTATGGATTTTCTTAAGATTTGGTTGGGGAGATAGAGAATCTCATTTACTCAAGGCAATGCAATGCAAGGCAAAGCAAGGCAGGAATATTCTTTCTTAATGGTTGTGGAGATAGAGTCTCATTTAAGCAAGGCAAGGCAAGGAAATGCAAGGCAAGGTAAGGCAAGGTAAGGCAAGGCAAGGTATGGATTTTCTTTAGATTTGGTTGGGGAGATAGAATCTCCTTTAGAAATGGCAAAGGAAGGGATGGTAAAGCAAGGGACGGCAATGAAAGGCAAGGGAAGGGAAGGCACCACAAGGCATAGATTTTCTTTATATTTTTTGGGGAGATAGAATCTCATTAAGGCAAGACAAGGCAAGGCAAGGCAAGGCAAGGCAAGGAAATGCATGGATTTTATTTATATTTGCTTGGGGAGATAGAATCTCCTTTTGCCAAGGCAAGGCAAGGGCAAGCATGGATTTTCTTTAGATTATTCTGGGTAGATAAAATATCATTTAGGCAAGGCACAGATAGGCAAGTCAAGGCAAGGCAAGGGAAGGCATGTATCATCTTTAGATTTGGTTGGGTGACAAAATAACATTTATGCAAGGCAAGACATGGAAAGACAATGCAAGGCAAGGCATGGATTATCTTCAGATTTGGTTGGGAAGATAGAAACTCATTTAGGCAAGGCAAGGCAAGGCCTGGATTTTCTTTAGATTTGATTGGGGAGATAGAATCTCATTTAGGCAACACAAGGCAAGTCAAGGCAAGACAAGGCAAGGCAAGGCAAGGCATGGATTTTCTTTAGGTTTTGTTGGAGAGATAGAATCTCATTTTGGCAAGGCACGGCATGGCAAAGTAAGGCACCACTAGACATGGATCTTTTCTATATTAGGCTTGGGACATAGAATATCATTTAGGCAAGGAAGGCAAGGAATGGCAACTCAAGGCAAGCATGGATTTTCTTTATATTTGGTTGTGGACAAAGAATATCTTTTAGGCAAGGCAAAGCAAAGCAAGACAAGGCAAAGCAAAGTAAGGAAAGGCAGGGATTTTCTTTAGATTCTGTTGGGGAGTTAGAATCTCATTTAGGCAAGGCAAGGCAAGGCAAAGCAAGGCAAGGCAAGGCAAGGCAAGGCAAGGCAAGGCAAGGCATGGCAAGGGAAGCCATGGATTTTCTTTAGATTTGGCTGGGGATATAGAATCTCCTTTAGGCAAGGCAATTATAGGGAAGGGAAGTCAAGGACAATCAAGGCAAGTCATGGATTTCCTTGAGAGTTGGTTGGGGAGATAGAATCTCATTTAGGCAAGGCAAGCCAGGCAAGGCATGGCAAGACATGGCAAGGCAAGTCAAGGCAAGGATTTTCTTTAGATTTGGTTGGGGAGATAGATTCTCATTTAGGCATTCAATGCAAGGCAAGACAATGCACCACAAGGAATGGATTTTTATAAATTTGGTTGAGCACAAAGAATCTCATTTAGGCAATGAATGCAATGAATGCAAGACAAGCCTAGGCATGGGAATGCATGGATTCCTTTAGGTTGGTTGGTGAGAAAGAATAAATTTTAGGCAAGGCAAGGCAAGGCAAGGAAAGACATGGATTTTCTTGAGATTTGGTTGGGGGGATAGAATATATTTCAGGCAAGGCAAGACAAGGCATGGATTTTCTTTAGAGTTGGTTTTGGAGTTGGAATCACATTTGTGCAAGGCAAGGCAAGGCAAGCCAAGGCAATGTAAGGCATGGGTTTCCTTAAATTTGGTTGGGGAGAGAGAATCTTCTTATAAAAGGCAAGGCAAGGCAAGGCAAGGCAAGGCAAGGAAAGTTCTGGATTTTCTATAGATTTTTTGTGGAGATAGAATCCAATTTGGCAAGGCAAGGCAAGGCAAGGACTTGAAAGGCATGGATTTTCTTTAGATTTGGTTGCGGAGATGGAATCTCATTTATGCAATACAAGGCAAGACATGCCTTTCTTTAGATTTGATTGGGGAGATAGAATCTCCTTTAGATAAGGCAAGTCAAGTCAAGGCAAGGCAAGGCAAGGTAAGGCACCAGTAGGCATGGATTTTCTTTATATTTGTTTGGGGATAAAGAATATCATTTAGTCAAGGAAGGCAGGGAATGCCAAGTCAACGGAAGTATGGATTTTCTTTATATTTAGTTGGGGAGATAGAATCTAATTTAGGCAAGGCAAAGCAAGGCAAGATAAGGCAAGGCAAGGTAAGTTAAGGCATTAATTTTCTTTAGATATTTTTGGAGAGTTAGAATCTCATTTAGGCAAGGCAAGGCAAGGCAAGGCAAGGCAAGGCAAGGCAAGGCAAGGCAAGGCATAGCAAGGCAAGGCAAGGCAAGGCAAGGGAAGCCATGGATTTTCTTTAGATTTTTTTGGGGAGATAGGTTCTCATTTAGGCAAGGCAATTGTTGGGAAGGAAAGTCAAGGAGAGTCAAGTCAAGCCACGGATTTCCTTTAGATTTGGTTGGGGACATAGAATCTCATTTATGCATCGCAAGGCAAGGCAATGCATGGCAAGACATGGCAGGGCAAGTCAAGGCAAGGTTTTTCTTTAGATTTGGTTGGGGAGATAGATTCTCATTTAGGAAAGGCAAGGAAATGGAAGGCATGGATTTTTTTTTAGATTTGGTTGGTGTATAGTATCTCATTCAGGCAAGGCAAGGCAAGCAAGGCACGGCATGGATTTTCTTTAGATTTGGATGCGGAGATGGAATCTCATTTATGCAAGGCAAGGCAAGGCAAGCGAATGCAATTCAAGCATGGGTTATTTTAAATATGTTTGGGGAGATAGAAACGCCTTTATAAAAGGCATGGCAAGGCAAGGCAAGGCAAGGCACCCAAAGTCATGAATTTTCTTTATATTTGGTTGGGGACAAAGAATCTCATTGAGGGAAGGAAGGCAAGGCATGCAAGGCAATTCAAGGCAAGGGAGGGCATGGATTTCTTTAGATTTTGGGGGAAGTTAGATTCTCATGTAGGCAAGGCAATGCAAGGCAAGGAAGGCAGGCCATGAATATTCTTTCGTATTGGTTGGGTAGAGAGAGTCTCATTTAGGCAAGGCAAGGCAAGGAAATGCAAGGCAAGGCAAGGTAAGGTAAGGCATGGATTTTCTTTAGATTTGTTCGGGGAGGTCAAATCTCATTTGGGCAAGGCAAGTCGTGGCAAGGAAAGGCAATGCAATGTAAGGAAATTCATGGATTTTCTATAGATTTTTTATGGAGATAGAATCTCATTTAGCAAGGCAAGGCAAGTCAATGCCTCGAAAGGCATGCATATTCTTTAGATTTGTTTGGGGAGATAGATTCTCATTCAGGCAAGGCAAAACAAGGCAATGAAATGCAAGGCAAGGCAAGGCAAGCAAACCATGGATATTCTTTAGATTTGGTTGGGGAGGTAGATTCTTCTTTAGAAAAGGCAAGGCAAGGCATGGCAAGGTAATGCAAGGCAAGGGAAGGCAAATAAGGCACCACTAGACATGGATTTTCTTTATATTTGGCTTGTGACATAGAATATCTTATAAGCAAGGAAGGCAAGGAATGGCAAGTCAAGGCAAGCATGGATTTTCTTTATATTTGGTTGTGGACAAAGAATATCTTTTAGGCAAGGCAAAGCAAAGCAAGACAAGTCAAGGCAAAGTAAGGAAAAGCATGAATTTTCTTTAGATTTTGTTGGGGAGTTAGAATCTCATTTAGGCAAGGAAATGCAAGGCAAGGCAAGGCAAGGCAAGGCAAGGCAAGGCATGGCAAGGGAAGCCCTGGATTTTCTTTAGATTTGGCTGGGGATATAGAAGCTCCTTTAGGCAAGGCAATTATAGGGAAGGAAATTCAAGGACAGTCAAGGCAAGTCATGGATTTCCTTGAGAGTTGGTTGGGGAGATAGAATCTCATTTAGGCAAGGCTAGCCAGGCAAGGCATGACAAGACATGGGAAGGCAAGTCAAGGCAAGGATTTTCTTTTGATTTGGTTGGGGAGATAGATTCTCATTTAGGCATGCAATGCAAGGCAAGACAATGCACCACAAGGAATGGATATTTTTTAAATTTGGACAAAGAATCTCATTCAGGCAAGGACGACAAGGAAAGCAAGACAAGTCAAGGCATGGGAATGCATGGATTCCTTTAGATTTGGTTGGGGAGAAAGAATCACTTTTAGGCAAGGCAAGCCATGGGAAGGCAAGGCAAGAAAAGGCACGGATTTTCTTGAGATTTGGTTGGGAAGATAGATTCTCATTTATGCAGGCAATGCAAGGCAAGACAATGCACCACAAGGAATGGATTTTTTTAAAAATTTGGTTGTGGACAAAGAATCTCATTTAGGCAAGGAAGACAAGGAAAGCAAGAGAAGTCAAGGCATGGGAAGGCATGGATTCATTTAGATTTGGTTGGGGAGAAAGAATCACTTTTAGGCAAGGCAAGCCATGGGAAGGCAAGGCAAGAAAAGGCACGGATTTTCTTGAGATTTGGTTGGGGAGATAGAATATCATTCAGGCAAGGCAAGACAAGGTGAGGCAAGGCAATGCACAGCAAGTCAAGGCAAGACAAGGCATGGATTTTCTTTAGATTTGGTTTGTTCGATAGAATCTCATTTAGGTATGAAAGGCAAGGGAAGACACTGTACCACAAAGAATGGATTTTCTTTACCTTTGGTTGGGGACAAAGAATCTCATTTAGGGAAGGAAGGCAGGGAATGACAAGTCAAGGGAAGTATGGATTTTCTTCATATTTGGTTGGGGAGATAGAATCTAATTTAGCCAATGCAAAGGAAGGCAAGATAAGGCAAGGTAAGGTAAGTTAAGGCATTAATTTTCTTTAGATATTTTTGCGGAGTTAGAATCTCATTTAGGCAAGGCAAGGCAAGGCAAGGAAAGGCAAGCCATGGATTTTCTTTAAATTTTTTTGGGGAGATAGATTCTCATTTAGACAAGGCAATTGTTGGGAAGAAAAGCCAAGGAGAGTCAAGCCAAGCCACGGATTTCCTTTAGATTTGGTTGGGGAGATAGAATCTCATTTACGCAACGCAACGCAAGGCAAGGCAAGGCAAGGCAAGGCATGGCAACACATGGCAGGGCAGGTCAAGGCAAGGCTTTTCTTTAGATTTGGTTGGGGAGATAGAATCTCATTTAGGAAAGGCAAGGAAAGGCAAGGAAAGGCAAGCCAAGGATTTTATTTAGATTTGGTTGGGGAGATAGAATCTCATTCAGGCAAGGCAAGGCAAGCAAGGCACGGCATGGATTTTCTTTAGATTTGGTCGGGGAGGTCAAATCTCATTTGGGCAAAGCAAGTCATGGCAAGGAAAGGCAATGCAAGGTAAGGAAATTCATGGATTTTCTATAGATTTTTTATGGAGATAGAATCTCATTTATGCAAGGCCAGACAAGTAAAGGCCTCGAAAGGCATGGATATTCTTTAGATTTTGTTTGGGAGATAGAATCTCATTCAGGCAAGGGAAAGCAAGGCAATGAAATGCAAGGCAAGGAAAGGCAAGCCATGGGTTTTCTTTAGATTTGGTTGGGGAGGTAGAAACTTCTTTAGAAAAGGCAAGGCAAGGCATGGCAAGGCAAGGCAAAGCAAGGCAAGGCAAGGCAAAGTAAGGCACCACTAGACACGGATCTTTTCTATATTAGGCTTGGGACAGAATATCATTTAGGCAAAGAAGGCAAGGAATGGCAACTCAAGGCAAGCATGGATTTTCTTTATATTTGGTTGTGGACAAATAATATCTTTTAGGCAAGGCAAAGCAAAGCAAGACAAGGCAAAGCAAAGTAAGGAAAGGCAGGAATTTTCTTTAGATTTTGTTGGGGAGTTAGAATCTCATTTAGGAAAGGCAAGGCAAGGCAAGGAAAGGAAAGGCAATGCAATGTAAGGACAGTCATGGATTTTCTATAGATTTTTTTGGGAAGATAGAGTCTCAATTAGGCAAGGCAAGGCAGGGAAATGCAAGCCAAGGCAAGGCAAGTCAAGGCAAGGCAAGGCAAGGCAAGGCAAGTCAAGTCATGGAATTTCTTTTAATTTAGATGGGGAGATAAAATGTCATTTAGGCAATACAAGGCAAGGCAAGGCAAGGCAAGGCAAGGCAAGGCAAATCATGGATTTTCTTTTAATTTAGTTGGGGAGATAGAATGTCATTTAGGGAAGACAAGGCAAGGCAAGGCAAGGAAAGGCATGCAGTGTCTTTAGATTTGATTGGAGAGATAGAATCTCCTTTAGGAAATGAAAGGCAAGGCATGGAAATTCAAGGCAAGGCAAGGCAAGGGAAGGCAAGACACCACAAGGCATAGATTGTCTTTATATTTGGCTGGGCAGATAGAATCACATTTTTGCAATACAAGGAAAGGCAAGGCAAGGAAATGCATGGATTTTCTTTAGATTTGTTTGGGGAGATAGAATCTCATTTAGGAAGGCAATGCAAGGCAAGGCAAAACAATGCATGAATATTCTTTATAATTGGTGGGGACAAATAGAATCTCATTTAGGAAAGGCAAGTTAAGGAAATGCAAGGCAAGCAAGGCAAGGCAATGCATGTGTTTCTTTAGATTTCGTGGTGGAAAAAGATTGCATTTTTCCCAAGACAAGGAAAGGCAATGCATGGAAAGCCATGGTTTTTCCTTAGTTTTTTTGGGTAGATAGAATCTCCTTTAGGTAAAGCAAGGAAGGCAAGGCAATGCAAGGCAAGTCAAGGAAAGGCAAGGCACCACAATACGTGGATTTTCTTTATATTTGGTTGGAGACACATAATCTCATTTAGAGAAGGAATGCAAGGCATGGCAAGACAAAGCAAAGCAAGGCAAGGCAAGGCATGGATTTTCTTTAGATTTGGATGGGAGATAGATTCTCATTTAGGCAAGGCAAGGCAATAAAACGCAAGGCAAGGCAAGGCAAGGCAAGGATTTTCATTAGATTTGCTTGGGGATATAGAAATTAATTTAGGCAAGACAAGGCAAGGCAAGGCAAGGAAAGGCATGGAGATTCTTTCTTTCTTTCTTTCTTTCTTTCTTTCTTTCTTTCTTCTTCTTCTTCTTCTTCTTCTTCTTCTTCTTCTTCTTCTTTTTAATTCAAATTAGGGAACAGGCTTGTTTCACATGTAATTCCCCTCTCCCTCTTCCTCTCCCTCCGCTCACCCCATTCCTTCTCCCCCACCTCCAACATACGCCCCACCCTCTCCACCCACCACTCCCCAGGCAGGGTAGGGCCCACATTCGGGGCTCCACCAAGTCCACCAAATCTTCCTGTGCTGGGCCTAGGTCCCTCCCCATGTGTTCAGAGACAGAGTGCATCCCTTCAAGTGGGATGGGCTCTCAAAATCCCACACACACACCAGGGCAATACGCTAGTCCACCTCCGGAGTCTCCCCGAAGCGCAGGGGACTCCCAGTTGGCATCTATGATCAGCGGGCTAGATTAGTCCTGTACTGGCCTCCCAAAGATTGTTTGGGGTCCATGTGCTTTCCCTTTTGCAGGCCAACTGTTTCTGTGGGTTTCTCCAACCTGGTACAGACCCCTTCATTCTTCATTCCTCCCTCTCTTCAACTAGATTCCAGATTTCAGCTCAGTGTATTTCTGTGGATGTCGGCATGGAGTTTCTTTAGATTCGATTGGGGAGATAGAACCTCTTTTAGGAAAGGCAAGGCAAGACATGGTAAGGCAGGTAAGGAAAGGCAAGGCAAGGGAAGGAAAGGCACAACAAGGCATAGATTTTCTTTATATTAGATTGGGGAGATAGAATCTCTGTTAGGAAAGGCAAGGCAAGGCAAGGCTAAAATGGCAAGGCAAAGAACCACAAGGCATGGATTTTGTTTATATTTGGTGGGGAAAACAAATATCATTAGTCAACGCAAGTAAAGAATGGCAAGACAAGGCCAGGCAAGGAAGGCATGGATTTTCATTAGATTTGCTGGGGAGATAGAATCTCATTTAGGCAAGGCAATGCAATACATGGCAAGGCATGTATATTCTTTCTTATTTGTTTGGGAGTTAGAGTTTCATTTAGTCAAGGGAAGGCAAGAAAATGCAAGGCAAGGCAAGGCAAGGCAAGGCAAGGCAAGGTAAGGCAAGGCAAGGCATGGATTTTCCTTAGATTTGGTTGGGGATATAGAATTCAATTTAGGCAAGACAAGGCAAGGCAAGGCAAGGAAAGGCATGGTAAGGCAAGGCAGGTAAGGCAAGGCAAGGTAAGTGAAGTAAAGGCAGAACAAGGCATAGATTTTCTTTATATTTTGTTGTGGAGACAGAATCTCATTTAGAGAAGTCAAATCAAGGCAAGGATGAATATTCTTTCTTATTGTTTGGGGAGAGAGATTTCCTTTAGGCAAAGCAAGGCAAGGAAATGCAATGCAAGCCAAGGCAAGGCATGGATTTTTTTTTGGTTTTGTTGGGGAGATAGAATCTCTGTTAGTAAACACAAGGCAAGGCAAGGCAAGGCACGCACGGCAAGGCAAGGCTAGGCAAGGCAAGGCAAAGCAAGGCAAGGCAAGGCAAGGGAAGGCAAGGGAAGGCCTGGGATTCTTTAGATTTTGTTGGGGAGATAGAATCTTTGTTAGGAAACACAAAGCAAGTCATGGCAAGGCAAGGCAAGGCAAAGCTCCAGAAGGCATGGATTTTCTTTAGATTTGGTTGGGGAGATAGAATCTCATTTAGCAAGGCAAAGCAATGCAAGGCAAGGCAAGGCATGAATATTCTGTCTTATTAATTGGGGAGAGATAGTCTTATTTAGACAAGGCAATGCAAGGAAATGCAAGGCAAGGCAAGTCATGGATTATCTTTAGAATGGGTTTGGGAGATAAATTCTCTTTAGGCAAGGCAAGGCTATGAAAGGAAATACAATGCAATTTAAGCAACGTCATATATTTTCTATACATTTTTTTTGGGAGATAGAATCTCATTTAGACAAGACAAGGCAAGGAAAGGCCAGAAATGGCTTGGATTTTCTTTAGATGTGGTTGGGGAGATAGAATCTCATTAAACCAAGGCAAGGCAAGGCAAAGCAAGGCAAGGGAAGGCATGGGATGCTTTAGATTTGGATGGGGAGATAGAATCTCTGTTAGGAAAGTCAAGGCAAGGCAAGGCAAGGAATGGCAAGGCAAAGAACCACAAGGCATGGATTTTGTTTATATTTGGTGGGGACAACAAATATCATTAGCAACGAAGGTCAAGAATGGCAAGACAAGGCAAGGCAAGGCAAAGCAAGGCAAGGCAAGGCAAGGCAAGTCAGGTATTTTCTTTCAAGTTAGTTGGGGAGATAGAATGTCATTTAGGGAACACAATGCAAGGCAAGGCAAGGCAAGGAAAGGCATGCAGTGTCTTTAGATTTGATTGGGGAGAAGGAATCTCCTTTAGGAAAGGCAAGGCAAGGCATGGAACTTCAAGGCAAGGCAAGGCAAGGGAAGGCAATGCAACACAAGGTATAGATTGTCTTTATATTTGGCTAGGGAGATAGAATCACATTTAGGCAATACTAGGAAAGGCAAGGCAAGGAAATGCATGGATTTTCTTTAGATTTGGTTGGGGAGATAGAATCTCATTTAGGAAGGCAACGCAAGGAAAGGCAACACAAAGCCATGAATATTATTTCTTATTGGTGGGGACAGAGAGTCTCATTTAGGAAAGGCAAGTTAAGGAAATGCAAGGCAAGGCAAGGCAATGCAAGGCAAGTCAAGGCAAGGCACCACAATACGTGGATGTTCTTTATATTTCGTTGGAGACAAATAATCTCATTTAGAGAAGGAATGCAAGACAAGGCAAGGCAAGGCAAGGCAAGGCATGGATTTTCTTTGATTTGGATTTGAGATAGATTCTTATTTAGGCAAGACAATGCTAGGCATGGCAAGGCAAGGCATGTACATTATTTATTTGTTTTCGAGATAGAGTCTCATTTAGGCAAGGCAAGGCAATAAAACACAAGGCAAGGCAAGGCAAGGCAAAGCAAGGATTTTCATTATATTTGCTTGGGGATATAGATTTTAATTTAGGCAAGACAAGGCAAGGAAAGGCAAGGAAAGGCATGGAGTTTCTTTCTTCTTCTTCAACTTCTTCTTCTTCTTCTTCTTCTTCTTCTTCTTCTTCTTCTTTTTAATTCAAGTTAGGGAACAGGCTTGTTTCCCATGTAATTCCCCTCTCCCTCTTCCTCTCCTTCCACTCACCCCCATTTCTTCTCCCCCATCTCCAACATAACCCCCACTCTCTCCACCTACCACTCCCCAGGCAGGGTAGGGCCCCCATCCGGGCCTCCACCAAGTCCACCAAATCTTCCTGTGCTGGGCCTAGGTCCCTCCCCATATGTTCAGAGACAGAGTGCATCCCTTCAAGTGGGATGGGCTCTCAAAATCCCACACACACACCAGGGCAAAACGCTAGTCCACCTCCGGAGGCTCCCAGAAGCACAGGGGACTCTCCATTGGCATCCATGATCAGGGGGCTGGATTAGTCCCGTACTGGCCTCCCAAAGATTGTCTGGGGTCCATGTGCTTTCCCTTTTGCAGGCCAACTGTTTCTATGGGTTTCTCCAACCTGGTACAGACCCCTTCGTTCTTCATTCCTCCCTCTCTTCAACTAGATTCCAGATGTCAGCTCAGTGTATTTCTGTGGATGTCGGCATGGATTTCTTTAGATTCGATTGGAGAGATAGAACCTCTTTTAGGAAAGGCAAGGCAAGACATGGTAAGGCAGGTAAGGAAAGGCAAGGCAAGGGAAGGAAAGGCACAACAAGGCATAGATTTTCTTTATATTTGGTTGGGGAGATAGAATCTCTGTTAGGAAAGGCAAGGCAAGGCAAGGCTAAAATGGCAAGGCAAAGAACCACAAGGCATGGATTATGTTTATATTTGGTGGGGACAACAAATATCATTAGTCTATGCCCGTAAAGAATGGCAAGTCAAGATCAGGCAAGGAAGGTATGGATTTTCTTTAGATTTGTTTGGGGAGATAGAATCACATTTAGGCAAGGCAATGCAATGCAAGGCAAGGCAAGGCAAGGCATGAATATTATTTCTTATTGGTTGGGGACAGAGTCTCATTTAGGCAAGGCAAGGCAAGGAAATGCAAGACAAGGCAAAGCAAGGCAAAGCAAGGCAAGGAAAGGCAAGGCAAGTCAGGTATTTTCTTTTAAGTTAGTTGTGGAGATAGAATGTCATTTAGGCAAGACAAGGCAAGGCAAGGCAAGGAAACGCATGCAGTGTCTTTAGATTTGATTGGGGAGATGGAATCTCCTTTGGGAAAGGCAAGGCAAGGCATGGAACTTCAAGGCAAGGCAAGGCAAGGGAAGGCAAGGCAACACAGGGTATAGATTTTCTCTATATTTGGCTAGGGAGATAGAATCACATTTAGGCAATACAAGGAAAGGCAAGGCAAGGAAATGCATGGATTTTCTTTATTTGGTTGGGGAGATAGAATCTCATTTAGGAAGGCAACGCAAGGAAAGGCAACACAATGCATGAATATTATTTCTTATTGGTGGGGACAGAGAGTCTCATTTAGGAAAGGCAAGTAAAGGAAATGCAAGGCAAGGCAAGGCAAGGCATTGCATGGATTTCTTTCGATTTCGTTGTGGAAAAAGATTGCATTTTCCCAAGACAAGGCAAGGCAATGCATGGAAAGCCATGGTTTTTCCTTAGTTTTTTTGGGAAGATAGAATCTCCTTTAGGTAAAGCAAGGCAAGGCAAGGCAATGCAAGGCAAGTCAAGGCAAGGCAAGGCACCACAATACGTGGATTTTCTTTATATTTCGTTGGAGACAAATAATCTCATTTAGAGAAGGAATGCAAGACAAGGCAACGCAACGCAAGGCAAGGCATGGCATGGATTTTCTTTGATTTGGATGGGAGATCGATTCTTATTTAGGCAAGACAATGCTAGGCATGGCAAGGCAAGGTATGTGCATTCTTTCACATTTGTTTTCGAGATAGAGTCTCATTTAGGCAAGGCAAGGCAATAAAACACAAGGCAAGGCAAGGCAAGGCAAAGCAAGGATTTTCATTAGATTTGCTTGGGGATATAGAATTTAATTTAAGCAAGACAAGGCAAGGCAAGGAAAGGCATGGAGTTTCTTTCTTCTTCTTCTTCTTCTTCTTCTTCTTCTTCTTCTTCTTCTTCTTCTTCTTCTTCATTCAAGTTAGGGAACAGGCTTGTTTCACATGTAATTCCCCTCTCCCTCTTCCTCTCCTTCCACTCACCCCCATTCCTTCTCCCCCATCTCCAACATAATCCCCACTCTCTCCACCCACCACTCCCCAGGCAGGGTAGGGCCCCCATCCGGGGCTCCACCAAGTCCACCAAATCTTCCTGTGCTGGGCCTAGGTCCCTCCCCATGTGTTCAGAGACAGAGTGCATCCCTTCAAGTGGGATGGGCTCTCAAAATCCCACACACACACCAGGGCAAAACGCTAGTCCACCTCCAGAGTCTCCTCGAAGCGCAGGGGACTCTCCATTGGCATCCATGATCAGGGGGCTGGATTAGTCCCGTACTGGCCTCCCAAAGATTGTCTGGGGTCCATGTGCTTTCCCCTTTTCAGGCCAACTGTTTCTGTGGGTTTCTCTTACCTAGTACAGACCCCTTCGTTCTTCACTCCTCCCTGTCTTCAACTAGATTCCAGATTTCAGCTCAGTGTATTTCTATGGATGTCGGCATGGAGTTTCTTTAGATTCGATTGGGGAGATAGAACTTCTTTTAGGAAAGGCAAGGAAAGGCAAGGCAAGTGAAGGAAAGGCACAACAAGACATAGATTTTCTTTATATTAGGTTGGGGAGATAGAATCTCTGTTAGGTAAGGCAAGGCAAGGCAAGGCTAAAATGGCAAGGCAAAGAACCACAAGGCATGGATTTTGTTTATATTTGGTGGGGACAACAAATATCATTAGTCAACACAAGTAAAGAATGGCAAGACTAGGCCAGGCAAGGAAGGCATGGATTTTCTTTAGATTTGTTTGGGGAGATAGAATCTCATTTAGGCAAGGCAATGCAATGCAAGGCAAGGAAAAGCATGAATATTCTTTCTTATTGGTTGGGGCAGAGAGTCTCATTTATGCAAGGCAAGGCAAGGCAAGTCATGGATTTTCTTTAGATTGGAATGGGGATATAAAATCTCTTTAGTCAAGGCAAGGCCATGCAATTTAAGCAACGTCATGTATTTTTCTATAGATTTTTTGGGGAGATAGAATCTCATTTAAGCAAGACAAGGCAAGGAAATGCAAGGAACGGCTTGGATTTTCTTTAGATGTGGTTGGGGAGATAGAATCTCATTAAGCCAAGGCATAAAGCCAAGGCAAGGCAAGGCAAGGGAAGGCATGGGATGCTTTAGATTTGGTTAGGGAGATAGAACCTCTGTTAGGAAAGGCAAGGCAAGGCAAGACAAAAATGGCAAGGCAAAGAACCACAAGGCATGGATTTTGTTTATATTTGGTGGGGACAACAAATATCATTAGTCTACGCCGGTAAAGAATGGCAAGACAAGATCAGGCAAGGAAGGAATGGATTTTCTTTAGATTTGATTGGGGGGATAGAATCACATTTAGGCAAGGCATTGCAATGCAAGGCAAGGCAAGGCATGAATATTCTTTCTTATTGGTTGGGGACAGAGAGTATCATTTAGGCAAGGCAAGGCAAGGAAACGCAAGGCA
Source organism: Cricetulus griseus (assembly GCF_003668045.3). NCBI lineage: Eukaryota > Metazoa > Chordata > Mammalia > Rodentia > Cricetidae > Cricetulus > Cricetulus griseus. The sequence goes on along the minus strand of NC_048602.1, from coordinate 17,906,736 downwards.
AGGCAAGGCAAGGCAAAGCAAGGTAAGGCAAGGCAAGGCAAGTCAGGTATTTTCTTTTAAGTTAGTTGGGGAGATAGAATGTCATTTAGGCAAGTCAAGGTAAGGCAAGGAAAGGCAAGGAAAGGCATGCAGTGTCTTTAGATTTGATTGGGGAGATGGAATCTCCTTTAGGAAAGGCAAGGCAAGGCATGGAACTTCAAGGCAAGGCAAGGCAAGGGAAGGCAAGGCAACACAAGGCATAGATTGTCTCTATATTTGGCTAGGGAGATAGAATCACATTTAGGCAATACAAGGAAAGGCAAGGCAAGGAAATGCATGGATTTTCTTTAGATTTGGTTGGGGAGATAGAATCTCATTTAGGAAGGCCACGCAAGGAAAGGCAACTCAATGCATGAATATTATCTCTTATTGGTGGGGACAGAGTTTCATTTAGGAAAGGTAATGTAAGGAAATGCAAGACAAGGCAAGGCAAAACATTGCATGGATTTCTTTAGATTTGGTTGGGGAAAAAGATTGCATTTTCCCAAGACAAGGCAAGGCAATGCATGGAAATCCATGGTTTTTCCTTAGTTTTTTTGGGTAGATAGAATCTCCTTTAGGAACGTCAAGGCAAGGCAAGGCAATGCAAGGCAAGTCAAGGCAATGCAAGGCACTACAATACATGGATTTTCCTTATATTTGGTTGGAGACAATAATCTCATTTAGGTTAAGAATGCAAGACATGGCAATTCAAGGCAATTCAAAGCAAGGCAATGCAAGGGAAGGCATGGATTTTCTTTAGATTTCGATGGGGAGGTAGATTCCCATTTAGGCAAGGCAATGCAATGCATGGCAAGGCAAGGCATGTATATTCTTTCTTATTTGTTTGGGAGTTAGAGTCTCATTTAGTTAAGGGAAGGCAAGAAAATGCAAGGCAAGGCAAGAAAGGCAAGGCAAGGTAAAGCAAGGCAAGGCATGGATTTTTCTTAGATTTGGTTGGGGATATAGAATTTAATTTAGGAAAGACAAGGCAAGGCAAGGCAAGGAAAGGCATGGAGTTTCTTCAGATTCGATTGGGGAGATAGAACCTCTTTTAGGAAAGGAAAGGCAAGACATGGTAAGGCAAGGCAGGTAAGGCAAGTCAAGGCAAGTGAAGTAAAGGCACATCAAGGCATAGATTTTCTTTATATTTGGTTTGGGAGATAGAATCTCAATTAGGCAAGAAAATGCAAGGCAAGGCAAGGATATGCATAAATTTCTGATTAGTTTGGGGAGATAGAATCTCATTTAGGGAAGTAAATGCAAGGCAAGTCATGAATATTCTTTCTTATTGTTTGGGGAGAGAGAGTTCATTTAGGCAAAATAAGGCAAGGAAATGCAGGGCAAGACAAGGCAAGGCATGGATTTTCTTTAGATTTGGTTGGGGAGATTGAATCTCTGTTAGTAAACACAAGGCAAGGCAAGGCAAGCCAAGGCAGGCAAGGCAAGGCAAGGCTAGGCAAGGCAAGGCAAGGCAAGGCAAGTGAAGGCGTGGGATTCTTTAGATTTGGTTGGGGAGATAGAATCTTTGTTAGGAAACACAAAGCAAGTCATGGCAAGGCAAGGCAAGGCAAAACTCCAGAAGGCATGGATTTTCTTTAGATTTGCTTGGGGAGATAGAATCTCATTTAGCAAGGCAAGCAATGCAAGGCAAGGCAAGGCATGAATATTCTGTCTTATTAGTTGGGGAGAGATAGTCTTAGTTAGACAAGGCAACGCAAGGAAATGCAAAGCAAGGCAAGGCAAGTCATGGATTTTCTTTAGATTGGGTTTGGGAGACAAATTCTCTTTAGGCAAGGCAAGGCTATGAAAGGAAATACAATGCAATTTAAGTAACGTCATGTATTTTCTATACATTTTTTGGGGGGAGACACAATTTCATTTAAGCAAGACAAGGCAAGGAAAGGCAAGGAACGGCTTGGGTTTTCTTTAGATGTGGTTGGGGAGATAGAATCTCATTAAACCAAGGCAAGGCAATGCAAGGCAAGGCAAGGGAAAGCATGGGATGCTTTAGATTTGGATGGGGAGATAGAATCTCTGTTAGGAAAGGCAAGGCAAGGCAAGGCAAGGAATGGCAAGGCAAAGAACCACAAGGCATGGATTTTGTTTATATTTGGTCGGGACAACAAATATCATTAGTAACGTAGGTCAAGAATGGCAAGACAAGGCAAGGCAAGGGAATGCATGGATTTTCTTTAGATTTGGTTGGGGAGATAGAATCTCATTTAGGCAAGAAAAGGCACGGCAAGTCAAGGCAAGGCATGAATATTCTTTCTTATTGGTTGGGGACAGAGAGTCTCATTTTGGCATGGCAAGGCAATGAAATGCAAGGGAAGGCAATGCAAGGCAAGGCAAGGCATGGATTTTCTTTAGATTTGGTTGTGGAGAAAAAATCTCATTTAGGCATGGCAAGGCAATGCAATGCAAGGCAAAGTAAGGCAAGTCATGGATTCCTTTTAATTTAGTTGGGGAGATAGAATATCATTTAGGCAAGACAAGGCAAGGCAAGGCCAGGAGAGGCATGCAGTGTCTTTAGATTTCATTGGGGAGATTGAATCTCCTTTAGGAATGGAAAGGAAAGGCATGGAAATGCAAGGCAAGGCAAGGCAAAGCAAAGTAAGGCAAGTCATGGATTTTCTTTTAATTTAGTTGGGGAGATAAAATATCATTTAGGCAAGACAATGCAAGGCAAGGCTAGAAAAGGCATGCAGTGTCTATAGATTTGATTGGAGAGATGGAATCTCCTTTAGGAATTGCAAGGCAAAGCATGAAAATTCAAGGCAAGGCAAGGCAAGCGAAGGCAAGGCAACACAAGGCATAGATTGTCTTTATATTTGGCTGGGGAGATAGAATCACATTTAGGCAATACAAGGAAAGGCAAGGCAAGGAAATGCATGGATTTTCTTTAGATTTGGTTGGGGAGATAGAATCTCATTTAGGAAGGCAATGCAAGGAAAGGCAACACAAAGGCATGAATATTATTTCTTATTGGTGGGGACAGAGAGTCTCATTTAGGAAAGGCAAGTTAAGGAAATGCAAGGCAAGGCAAGGCAAGGCATTGCATGGATTTCTTTCGATTTCGTTGTGGAAAAAGATTGCATTTTCCCAAGACAAGGCAAGGCAATGCATAGAAAGCCATGGTTTTTCCTTAGTTTTTTGGGGTAGATAGAATCTCCTTTAGGTAAAGCAAGGCAAGGCAAGGCAATGCAAGGCAAGTCAAGGCAAGGCACCACAATACATGGATTTTCTTTATATTTCGTTGGAGACAAATAATCTCATTTAGAGAAGGAATGCAAGACAAGGCAAGGCAAGGCAAGGCAAGACATGGATTTTCTTTCGATTTGGATGGGGAGATAGATTCTCATTTAGGCAAGGCATGGCAAGGCAAGGCATGAATATTCTTTCTTATATGTTTTCGAGATAGAGTCTCATTTAGGCAAGGCAAAGCAATAAAACGCAAGGCAAGGCAAGGCAAGGCAAGGCAAGGCAAGGATTTTCATTAGATTTGCTTGGGGATATAGAATTTAATTTAAGCAAGACAAGGCAAGGCAAGGCAAGGAAAGGCATGGAGTTTCTTTCTTCTTCTTCTTCTTCTTCTTCTTCTTCTTCTTCTTCTTCTTCTTCTTCTTTTATTATTTGGACAGGGAATGAAGTGAGGAGATGATTTATAGCATGTATAATGCTTCTGTTCTGAATAATAAGCCATAGATGTTTGTGCACCACACAGTGCTGGTAGTTAACTACACAGTACTGTGGATGTCATACTTTATTTAGAGGGTGGAGCTCATGTCTTCACACACACAAACACAACAGGGGAAATTTTGGGAGGTGATAGATATATTCATTATTTGATTATAATAATGGTTTGTGGGTTACAATTCTGGAAAAAATGGGAATTCCTTAAAAATCAAAAGTAGTTTCCATTTTATCCATCCATTCCATTACTGGTTATATGAATCCAAAGGAGGCATATTATATAAAGAGAAGTAAAATTGTTATGTCACACATAATATATATGTATATATAAATATATTTAGATATGTATGCAGTGTTGTTTATAACTGTCAAGATATAAAAAATTATGTTCGCCAAATGAATGGGTAAGTTACATGATAACTATGTGACTTGGTGCAGATTCTAATTGGTTGGATTTAGTCATTTTACAAAGCAGCTATACATCAAACGTCGTGCAGAACATCATAAATACGTACAATTTCATCATGTTTACTCAGCTCAGGGTCAGCATATGGGATGGCACCAACCCACCTTGAGTTCATCTTCTTTCCTTACATAAACCATTGTGAAAATACTCCCATAGGCATAACCAGTGGTGGGTTTTTTTGTTTGTTTGTTTCAAAATCTAGTCAAATTGACAATTAAGATTACCTATCATAGATCTTCCTGAAAACCCACTGGCCACACCACCCAGGGAAACAGGTAGTTTTTACTCTCCTTCCCTTCCTCAAATTATGATTTCCTAATCTTATGCCTAGCTTTGTAGAAGACTATCTGCTGGAGCCTCTCATTCCTCTCTGCCCTCATTCCAAAGGAACTAAGCAGATCTTCTACAGCCCTCCTTCCTCACCTCATCACTTCATCTTACCTGCCAACACCTGAGATGCTCTCCCTGGAAACCCACTGGCCACACTGGTAAGGGAATCAGGTGATCTTCAGTCTTCTTCTTGTCCTCCAATTCCAATTCTCCAATCTTGTCCCCAGCGCTGCAGCAGACCACCTATAGGGGTCTGTCTTCCCTCTCTTCTTCTATTCCCTGGGGACTTCACAGACCCTTGTGGCAGACCAAAGAGCAGACCCACTTTTCCTACCTCTGTGGATCTTCTTACCTTGACCCATCCAGCCTACTCCCATGCCTTCTTGTCACCTCCCAACACCTAGAAATAAGTTCTATCTGAGAATCACCAGTGTCCTCACCTGGCAAAGGATACAGAAACACTCTGAATCAGGCAACCCACAGCCACCACATGCTTCTAAGATCCAGTGAAGTCAACAGAAAACAAGGAGTGGAAAACTCATCCAACAAAGACAAGACCTAGAATTAGTCACCCTAAACCCAGATGCTTAGATGTCAGGGTAAAAACAAAATCAAACAGCCACCACAATAGTTTCTTCTAGAGCCTAGCAACTCTACTGAGAAAGCGATATAACTGAAAGCATAATAAAGGCAGTTTACAGGAAGCCTGCAGTCAAGATCAACTTAAATGGAGAGAAACTCAAAGCAATTCCACTAAAATCAGGAACAAGTAAAGTTGTCCACTGTCTCCAGATCTATTCAATATAGGATTTGTAGTCTTAGCAAGAAAAATAAGACAACCAAAGGAGTTCAAGGAGATACAAACAGGAAGGTAAAAAGTCCATTTTTATTTATTTTTCAGAAGATATGATTGAATACATAAGTGACCCTAAAAATTTCACTAGGAAACTTCTATAGTTGATAAACACTTTCAGGGTACAAAACTAACACATAAAAGTTGGTAGCCCAAATACAAAAGAAAATTGAACTAAGATAGAAATAAGAATAAAAACAACAGCTAACATGATAGCATCAAAAAATGTAAAATATCATGTGGTAACTCTAAACAAACAAGAGAAGGACTTTTATAATAGAAACTTTAAGACACTGAAAAAATACATTGAAGATATCAGAGGGTGAAAGATCTTCCTTGTTCATTGATCAGTAAGATTAATATAGTAAAAATGGTCACCCCATCAAGAAACTTACAGATTCAATGAAATCCCCATCAAAATTCCAACACAATTCTTGGAAATTGAAGGGACAGTTTTCAGTTTCATATGCAAACAGAAGAAAACCAGGATAAAACATTCCTGAATAATAGAAAAACTCCTGGAGGAATCACTAGCTCTGACTTCAAATTTATCACTAAAGAACTATAGTAAATAAAAAACAGCATAGTATTGGAACAAGACAAACATGTTGATCAATGGAAAATAATTAAAGACCCAGAAGTAAGTCCACACACCTATGGACATATGGTTTTTGACAAAGAAGTCAGAACTACACACTTACACAGAACCTTCACCCCATATGCTAGGATCTTTAGTACAGGAAGGGACTCTGCATGCTACCAAAGGAGAAATATCAACGCCAAGTTAGTCATAAACTCTTTGATCTACATTGGTGTCCTGCCTGCAGTATGTGCCAGGGCAATGGTGCCCCAAATCTTGTGTGAGTAACCAATCAATACCTGATTTGACTTAAGGCCACTGTAGATGGAGGTTTCTGTTCTGCCCACTTCACATTTTTAAATTATAAACTATTTGGCCAACAGCTCAGGCTTCTTTATTGGCTAGCTCTTTCTTAATTATTAACCCATTTCTATTAATCTATGTATTTCTGCTTAGTCTTGGCTTACTGGTAATGCCCGAGCCTCTTGCTTTCTCAGCCTTCTCCTAGTCTGGTACCCCCTTCTCTACTTCCTGCCTGGTTAATGGCCAATCAGCATTTATTCACCAACCAATAAGAGAAACATATATTCACAGCACTCAGAAGGACATCCCCTATCAGGCCATTCCTCAAGATGGAACCCATACTTGACACTTCTTGAGTGACCAAGAACCTAGACAGTCCAGGGATATAGGGTAAAGGTATTAATTTTGATAACTGTTTTCTTTTTCTCTAGTCTTACCACAATGCTGTAGGACAACTTGAAAAATTATTTCTCTGGTTTTCAATTCTGGTGTCTGAGATGCCTAAGTTTTTTGGCTAAAGATATAGGTTCTTTTCCAGTTCTGCTAATGATTTATATTTTGTTTCTCACATAATATTTTAGTACATATTGGGTACTCATCTAGTAAATACTGACTGATTCTGATACTCATAAAGCCAGGTGGTTTTAAGAAAGAAAAGTGGCCTGCTGAGTTGGCAAATAAGTCTAGAAGGTTGTAATAAACCTACAAATTAAGCATCTCTCTGGAAAAAAGATTACTTCTCACAAGTAGTGACACACATGTGTTAATATATACCTCATGTTTTTCATTTTTCATATGACAATTCTGACAAGTATGTCTTACATTTCCTCCTAAAGGGTTTATAGTGAGATTAAATTTATTTTTTTCTATACCAGTAACACATTTTGTGCAAATTTATAAGCTCCCTCCCTTGCCTTCTTACTTTCCTACATTCCTATAATTTCTCCTGGGGTTTTAGTAGTTCATCATTATTCTTGAGGAACATAGATTTTTATTTTTAATTTTTTGAGAATTTCATTTATTTATTTATTTATCATTTTAGCTACAGTTTCCCCTCCCTTTTCTCCTTCCAGTCCCCTCTACCCCTGTTCACACCCCCAATCCACTCCTCCTCTGTTTCTGTTCAGAAAAGGGCAGGTGATGGGGAATGATGTTCTGTGTATATGTTTATCTTATTGGTTGATGAATAAAACACTTTTGGCCAAAAGGGCAGCAAGATAGGTGGGACTGATATATGTGGAGGATTTGGGGAAGTGTAGGCAGAGAGGAATCATCATGTGATCCCAGGAAGTGACATAGCTGGACAGAAAGAGAATATAAGCAGGGACAAACAAGAAATCACACTCTTCTCTTCTCTTCTCTTCTCTTCTCTTCTCTTCTCTTCTCTTCTCATTTCTCTTCTCTGTGGAGTCGCTGAGCAGTCACCATGCAGGACACAAAAAGAGAAACAGGTCTGGACCCTTTTTCCAGTAAGAGAAAATCATGTGGAAATACTTAGATTATTAGAAATGGGTTAATAATTTATACAGAGCTAGCCAATAAGAAGCCATAGCTAATGGCCAACAGTTTCATGATTAATATAGCATCTGTGTGATCATGTGGGGCTGAAGAGGCGGTGGGGCCTAGCTGGACCAGAAACATTCACGTTACAGGCAGGCCTACTATGGCATATCAAGTTACAGTAAGACTGACTCACCTCCCCATGTATTAAGGCTGGGCAAGGTGACCCTGTATAGGGAGTTGGATCCCAAAAGCCAGTAAAAGAGTCAGAAACAGCTACTGCTCATGTTCTTCCCTTCCATCAACTTCTCCCAGATCCTCTTCCAACTCCCTACCTTGTCAATTTTTTCATGTTCTCTATTAAAAAAAGAAAAATACCAAGCAACAACAGAAAACACCTATGGAGTCTTTTCATTGGCTAACTACTTACAAGATTGGGGTCTGCCCTGGAATGTGGTTGATATAGCCAGTGTCACTCCAAGTACATTGAGGATATTATGTTCCTATTTTCCTTTTATTGAAAATAGATTTTTTTTCAGGCAATATATTCTGGTTATGGTTTCCCCGCCCCACCTCTTCCAAGTCCTTCCCAACTCTCCATCCATCTGATCCACACGCTTTCTGTCTCTCATTAGAAAACACACAGACATCCAAAGAATGTTAGTAAAATAAAATATAATAAAATGCATATTGGAACAGTACAAACACAAGCAAACAGAAGAAAAACAGTCAAAGAAAAATCACAAGAAACATGTACATGCAAAGATACACATGTTCACACACACAGGAATCATATTGAAGTTATGAAAAACCATGAACAAAAAATAAGTTGGGGAGGAAAGGGTTTATTTGCCTTACACTTCCACATTGTTCACCACTAAGTCAGAACAGGAACTCAAACAGGGAAGGATCCTGGATGCAGAAGATGATACACCAGCCATTGAGGGGTGTTCCTTACTGGCTTGCTACCCATGGCTTGTGTGCTAAGCCTTGTGTCCTTATAGAACCCAGGACCACCGTCCCAGGGATGGCACCACCCACCATAGGCTGTGCCCTCCCCCATTGATCACTAATTAAGAAAATGCCTTATAGCTGGATCTCATGGAGGCATTTCCTAAGCTGAGACTCTTTCCTCTCTAATGACTCTAGCTTGTGCCAAGTTGATACACAAAACCAGTCAGTACATATAGTGTAACTGCAAAGCACCTGTAAAGTTAAAATAAATGCCCTGACAAAGAGCCTCCAATGATGCCACTGAGTTTGTTTTATGTTGGCCACCCACTGCTGAGCTTGTGGCCTGCCCTTAAGAGTGAGACCCATCGGAGAAAACTAATTTTTTGTTTTCAAGAAGTTATCAATTGGGGACAGTTTCTGAGTTAGGGATAGAGACTGTGTACACTTCTCTTGTAAGTGCTGGGACCCCATTTGGTGCACCTGTGCAGGCTCTGTGCATGCTTCCACAGTCTCTGTGAGTTCATATGTACATCAGTTCTGTTGTGTTTAGAAGGCCTGATTTCCTTAGTGGCTTCCATCCCCTCTGGCTCTTAGACTCTTTCATCCCCTCTGGTTATTGCATTCTTTAAGTCTCCTCTTTTACAGGATTCCCTGAACCCTGAGGGGGGATATTTGATAGAAACATCTCATTTAGGAATGAGTGTTACAGAGTCTTTCTTTCTCTGCACATTGTTCAGTTATGGATCTCTGTGTTTGTTCTTATCTACTGCAAGTAGAAGCTTCTCTGATGATGGCTTGACAAGGCACTGATCTATGAATACAGCAGAACATCATTAAAAATAATTTTATTGCCACATTCTTTAGCAAAACAGTGATATTGGGATTTCCTCTAGATCTCTGGCCTATTTAGTCTCAGGTTCTTGGCTACCCAAGAAGTGTCAGGGAGAGGTTCCATCTCATGGAATGGCCTTAATTCCAATCATACTCCCACAATTTTGGTGCCACTACTGTGTCAGTGTATCTTGCATGCAGGTCACCGTTGTAGATAGAAAGGTTTGTATCTGGATTAATGTTTGCCTTTCTCCTCTCAAAACTCTTCAGAGTACCTTTCAGTATCACAAACACTAATCTATAGTGGTGATGTAGGGAGCCGTCCCTGCATTCTCCATTACAAGATGGTGCCTGCATCCGGCAGGCACTGAATGTAAACAAGATTATTGCACAGGCGCTGGGTAATTTTCCATTCCTTGATCTCTGCCTATTCCATGGCGTCATATGGCCTGATGAGCTGCAGCCAATCATAGGGTGACATGTCCCAGGCAGCGGCTGCCAGCCTTTATTAGGGGACGGGATTCTTGGCTCGGGGTCTCCGCTCTGGTAAGCTTATGCTCTCCTCTCAAGACGCATTAAAGCTTTACTGCAGAAGGATCCGAATGTCCTGTGTGGTTCTTGCCGGCAAGACTATCGCGCGGGACATTTATTGCCACATTTCTTTAGCAAAACAGTGATATTGGGATTTCCTCTAGATCTCTGGCCTATTTAGTCTCAGGTTCTTGGCTACCCAAGAAGTGTCAGGGAGAGGTTCCATCTCATGGAATGGCCTTAATTCCAATCATACTCCCACAATTTTGGTGCTACTACTGTGTCAGTGTATCTTGCATGCAGGTCACCGTTGTAGATAGAAAGGTTTGTATCTGGATTAATGTTTGCCTTTCTCCTCTCAAAACTCTTCAGAGTACCTTTCAGTATCACAAACACTAATCTATAGTGGTGAAACTCCATTAATGTAACCTATTCCTGGTACTGGAAGTTCTATTTGGTGATGAGAGATGTCCAATTTGGGTTCTGTCTTCCCTGTTACTTGCTAATTTTATTAAGATGGCCTTCATATGTGTATATATTTTAGGAAGCTTCTACTATATTAGATTTCACACAACCCCTCAAATGTTCCATAGTTTTTTGCTGTCCCTCCCTGCATTTCCTCCTTTGGCCTCCTCTCCCTGTTTGATCCTCCTGTTCCATTCCCTTCTATAGCCACCCATAACTCTCTATTCTATTTTTTCTTTCCTCTGGAGATTTGTACCACACCACAGTCCTTTACCGTATGCCTAGCTTCTGTGGCTATATGGATAGTAGCTTGTTTATCAATGACTTCACAGGTAGCATCCACATATAAGTAAATATATACCATACAATATTTGCTTTTGAGTTCTGGGTTACATAGGTCAGGATGATTTTTTCTAGCTCCATCCATTTACCCGTGAATTTCATGATTTCATTTTTAAATGATTGATAAAGATTTCATTGTATAAATGTATCACATTTTCTTTATCCATCTATTCATTGACAGACATATAGGCAGTTTCCAATTTCTGGCTGTTGTGAATAGAGTGGCAATGAACTTCGGTGAGCAACCGTCTCTATAGTAGGATTTACAGTTCTGTGGGTATATGCCCAAAGAGTTGTATAGCTAGACCTTGAGGTCTATCTATTCCCAACTCCCTGAGGAACCACCATGCTGCTTTCCAAGCGGCTGTACAAGTTTGTACTTCCATCAGCAGTGGATGGATATTCCCTTTAAGTCCTCACCAGCGTGAACTGTCAGGTTTGGACCCCATATATATTATGCCTTCCAATATATTCATTCACTTATGATGTTTAATTTATAAGTTAGATACAGCAAGGGATAACCAAATAACAATAACACAAAACAATCACAACATACTGAATTAAGCTGTTAGTACCACACTCTTGTTATTTGAAGACATTGTTAAATAAAATAAAGTGTGCTTGAAACAATCATAACAATAATGCCATAGTGGGTGTGAGAAAAAAAAGATTTCCAGATGACTGAAATAAAACTATGTGGTAGCTTGAATGTAATGACCTTCCCTAAGCTCATAGGGAGTGGCACTATTAGAAAGTATGGTCCTGTTGGAGGAAGTGTGTCACTGTGGGAGCAGGCTTTGAGGTTTCCTATGCTAAGACACTTCCCAGTGTCTAGGACCATTTCTTGTTGCCTTCATATCAAGATATAGTGAGTACCATGTCTGCCTGTACATTGCCATGCTCCCTGCAATGGTGATAATGGACTGAACCTCTGAAACTGTGAGAGTGTCACCACAATTAAATATCTTCTTTATAAGAGTTGCTGTGGTTGTGGTGTCTCTTCATAGCAATAGAAACTCTAAGATTGATATTGGTACCAGAGATTGGGTTATTGTTGTAATGGGCCTTACAATGTTTTTGTTCAGAGAAGTATGGACTTCGAGAGTTAGGGAAGTGGTGGAATGCTTTTAAACATTGCTTAATTGGTCATACTAGCAGAGGCATGGAAGACAATGGTGCTAAGAGTTATTTGAACTGTGGGGGGTTCACTCCAGATTTCAGAGAAGAAGAATTTTAGCGTGCTGCCTAGAGATCATTCTTGTGATACTTGGGTGAAGAAAGTGGCTGCCTCTTGCCCTTGTAGAATACTCTGCCTCAGGCTACAGTAAAGAGTTTTGGATTAATTCCATTGCAGAAGAAATCTCAAAACAGCCTAAGATAGGCTCTGTCTTGTGGTTATTAGTGGTAAGTCTAATGAAGATTTATAATGAAAAGGAGCGAGCTAGGCAGGGTAAATCACAAAATTTAAAATTTGAGGAAAAAAAGGAATGGAGTTAGATGGAATGGAGCTAACTCCTGTGTTCAAGGATGTGAATGGGTTAAGAAATTGAATAAAGGGAGTAGTGACCTCAGCGCAAGATTCCAGCCAGCTAATTGTGAAAAAGAATTAAAGAAAAGCTTAGAGCTGGGTGTGGTAGTGCAAGCCTTCAATCCCAGCACTCAGAAGGCAGAGGCTGGTGGATCTGTGAGTTTGATCCTATCCTGGTCTACAAAACAATTCATGGGGAGCCAAGCTTAGGCAGTGATGGAAGACAGAAAGCTGGTGAATATGTAATTAAATGAAGGGACGATGTTCCAGCCCAGTTGGCAGCTTCAGCCACATGGTTCCAGAGTCAAGGATAGAAGAAAGGCCTCATGGAACCTTCCTGCAGGACTAAGGAAAGCCACTAAGACCAGGAATATGTCAGGGGTGTCCTTGAATGGAGGCCTAGAGAGGCCATTTCTTGAAGCTGTTAAGTTGAATCCTGGATTGCTTTGGAGAACCTAAGATGTTGGGGATGCTAGAGCTGTTGGATACTCACTGAGGAGAGCTGGTAACAGGAAGTGGAACCAGCCCAAGAGAAAAAAGTGTGTTTCAGTCAACAGAGCTGAAAGGGGTTGTAGATCCCAAAATCATTTTGACATCAGACATGGAGATGGAGTTTGGTGTTTTCCCAGCTGGTGTTTGGTCTTGATTTTCTCCAATATTGCTTGCTATGCTCTCTTCCCTGTGTTTTGGAATGGGAACATTATATGTTGGAAATATGTGGTTTTTTTTTTTATTTTATAGAGGATTACAAAGTTAAGAGATGGCATGAGTCTCAGAGGAGATTTTGAACTTTGGACTTTTAAACATCGTTGAGACTGTGATAGACTGTAGGGACTTTTGAAGTTGGACTCAATGCATTTTTCATTATGATATGGTTATAAGCTTAAGGCAACCAGGTAGTGGAATGTGGTAGCTTGAATGTAATTGGCTCCTATAAGCTCATAGGAAGTGCTGTTGTTAGGAAGTATGGCTTTGTTGGAGTAGCTATGGCCTTGTTGGGGGTGGGCTTTAAAGTTTCCTATGCTTAAGACACTGCCCAGTGTCTGATACCATTTCCTGTTGCCTTCATATCAAAATATAGCCAATGTCGTGACTGCCTGCATGCTGCCATGTTTGCTGCCATGACAATAATGAACTGAATCTCTGACATTTTAAGCAAGTCAACCCAATTTAATGTTTTCTTTCTAAGAGTTGCCAAAGTCATGGTGTCTCTTCAAGGCAATAGAAGCCCTAAGACAAAGTACTTTATGTATTACTGATATTCAGTTTACTGATTAGCAGGATGAAGTGAGATTGAGCAAAATTTCATCTGGCATAAAGATGAACAGCCTAAGACTTGTGACATTTATATGATCACACAAAATGAGGACAAAATCAATTCCCAACGTTTCAGCAAGAGTACTGTACATATTAACTTCTTTGAACTCAAACAGTCATGACAGTGCCATGTCCAAGTGTTTATCCAAGGTGGTCTTTGTGCATGTTTAAGTTCTCTGCAGGAAATACTCATTCTTGGATAAAAAGCTTCTTTAAACAGGAAACAATTAAGAAGAAAACATTGTATCCCCCAAAGCAATAAATGAAACACACACAAAAAAACTTGTGGATTATTTATCCCTTCAATTACTGTTTAATAATTTTGGATCCAAAGTGGGTTGTATGGGCTGGTTTGGAGGGAGGAAAGGAAACAGGGAAAGGTTGTAATTATAAACTCACAAAAGAAATAATTAAAGCTCATAACTGAGGAAAATGAAACCAGGTGAGAGGAGGGTGCCTTCCAACTCACTTGTCTATACTCAGACAGACATCTGTTTCTGAGAATAATCCAACCTAGACAACAAAAAATAATAATACTTTCCTTTAACTTTTACAGAATAAGTGGGTGTTCAAATAGCATCGCTTAAGTCTGTGTAAATGATGTAGCAAATATGTTTTAATGGAGGCTTAACTGTCCTGAAACTCACAGGCTGGCCTCAAACACACAGAGATCCGACTGTCTCTGCCCCTTGAATCTGGGATTAAAGGTGTGTGCCACCACAATCTGGCTAAGGAACATAATTTTATGAACTAAAATGAAGACAGTCAGAAGATCTAATACAGAAGACAATAAAGTACTTATAAACCAATGAGTTTATAAATGACTTCACCCAAGTCATTTGGTAATGATAATCCAATATTTTATTAGCCAAAATTTGTAATTAGATGCTCATACAAATACATTGAAAATATAAGCCTAGAAAAATGGAATTGATTTACTTATGTTGTCAATAAACTAATAAAATAACAGAAGTATTTCAGAAAGTGTGTAATCAAAAGAGAATCAAATGTAAATTACATGTTTCAGCAGATGGATTGACAGTCCAGTTTTTGAGGAGGTAAAATGTATGATGATCACTCACTTGTAGTTGTATCTTGAAAATCTAGGCTAAGTTTTGTTACTACAGGTGTCCAAACCTAAAACTCAATATCCTATATACAAAATTTAATTAAAAAAATGGTTGGAATAAATGAAATAGAAACAAGAATTATTTTACCACTATAAAACAATGGATTATCATTCTTATGAAGCTTCTTACAAAAATAAGAGAATATATAAAACATTAAAACATATGAGAACAAACAAATATTATCAATGTGTTTGATCTGTTGAACTATCATACATTTGAAGAAATTTAGCAAATGTGAATTATTGCTGTTATACGTATTCTAGTGATGTTTATCATTATGTTTCAGGCATCTGACAGGATGACAGGACTTAATCCAGCTCTAAGCTTCCTTATGCATAGTTCTTCATGAACCTGTAAAGTCATGGGAGTTTTAGAAGAGAAGTGCCTTGGTCCTACACTGCTAATTGACACATAAATGATTTATTTTTGGAAAGAAATATGGTCACATCATTTAAGAGAGGTGAATATTTTATAAACTTTGATTCAATAAACCTATTCTTTAGAATTATAAGACAAAACTTCAATTTTATTACTACTTATAGTAATTGAATATTGAAGATACTTAATGTAGGCAAAATGCATGAATATAAATATAAATTTTAATATGAATTAAAAACTGTACTTTAGAAAAATATAAGACTATGCAAATGTACCTAGTGATATCATATAAATATATATCGATATATCTTGATAGATAAAATTAATTTAAGATTAAAAATTTGAAAGTAAATGGTTGACTTGAAAATTATGACTTGGTGGGTGGAATTGGGGTTAATAGTATCACTTTTGCTCTTTTTGAAGTTGTTTGTTTTTTGGTTTTTTTGAGACAGAATTTCTCTATGGCTTTGGAGGCTGCTTTGGAACTAGCTCTTGTAGACCAGGCTGGTCTCAAACTCACAGTGATCCACCTGCCTCTGCCTCCCGAGTGCTGGGATTAAAGGTGTTCGCTACCAACACCCGGCTCACTTTTGTTCTTTTTATTGTAATATTGTAATATTGCCTCTGCAAAAGTGTTAAGACACTCGTCAGTGTGTCTGTGTGTGGATGCATTAGGAAGAAGTAGCTGATCTATATTATAAGGCTTTTAATTTCTCTTAATTCAAAAGAATAACAGTTTAATAGTAAAATGCAAAGAAATCAGACAATGCACTTGCATAAGGACAACGGTTATATAATGTAGTTTAAATGTAGTTTATCTACAGAGAAAATTACTCTTCATTAACATTACAGGTTGAATGAATACCAATGAATAAAAACATTCCTGCATAAAATTGAACAGTTAGTAACAACAGGACAAAAATGATTCTAACCAGTGAATTTTGTACTCAACAGTAACTTCCTTACACAACTCTTTATGGTCTCATTTCTCAGACTGTAAATGACAGGGTTGAGTGTTGGAGATAGTACTGTGTAAAAGATAGAGAACAAGAAATCTAAAGCATTTGGAGAGTCTGAAGTTGGGTTTAGATATGCACAGAAACCTGTGGAAAGAAACAATGAGACAACAAAAAGGTGGGGCAGGCAAGTAGAGAAGACCTTAGACCGGCCTTCACCAGAGTTCATCCTGAAAACTGTGGAGAATATATGGACATAGGAGAGGACAATTCCAATGAAGCAGGCAAAAGACATTGCAGACAGGAAACCAGCCACTCCTATTACTATAAGATAATCATTAGAACAGGAGAGCTTGAGCAACTGGGGGACATCACAGAAGAAATGGTGGATTATTTTGGCACTGCAGAACCTGATAGAGAATATGGTTGATATATACAAGGTTCCTGGGATGCCACTGCTTAGCCATACAACTGTCACAGCCAACCTACACTTTCTGGGACTCATGATGACCTCATAGTGCAATGGGAGGCAGATGGCCACATAACGATCATATGACATCACTGTGAGAATGGCCACCTCACCCCAGGCAAAAGCCGTGAAGAAAAAAACCTGCAGCAAGCACTGAGTATATGAAATGTATCCACTGCCTTCCAAGGAATTGTCAATATACTGGGGAACTGTGACAGAGAGGGATGAGAAGTCCAGAAGGGAAAGGTGCTTCAGGAAATAGTACATTGGGGACTGCAGCTGTGGGTCCAGTGTTGTGATGATGATAATGATGGAGTTACCTGCTGATCCCAATAGGTATGTCACCAAGAAGAGCAAAGCATGCAAGATCTGTAGCTCACGGTTGTCAGAGAACCCCGTTAGGAGGAATCCACTCATTGTGGTTATGTTTCTCACAAACATTTTGGGAATAGAATTGTGGTAGCAGCTGGGGAATAAAATGATATAGCAAATGAAATATAAAGATACTGAGGCATTATTTATTTGTTCATCACTATTTATTTCAAGAATTACTGTCTCAGTTGACACATGTATTAAACTAGACAGATCTAGCTGTTGGGAAACACATTTTTCTCATGTTAATGGAACTCACGCTATCCACTCATAAACCAGTAGTTACCGGTCAATGTACATGTGGTCCATCACTAGTTCTCTCAATGAATGTAATTATGTTTGCCATATGAAAAATCACTATTTCATTGCTACAATGGAAACCCATTGCTTTTATTTGAGTCATCAATAGACAGTCAGTGATGGGCTGTGGATGAGAAATTTTTGAACATGGTACTATTTATGTATAGATATTACAGAGTTTGTATAGATAGGGCATTTTAGCAGTAGAACAGGCATTTATAGGGAATATAACAGAAATTAAAATAAAGTTTGGTTGTCCACTAGAAACAGACATATTTTTAGCAAAGAATACTGTCATTACAGACCTTTATTATAGAATCAAATGTAAAAATGAATAGTTTTATTGCTCTTAAATTGCCATGCAGGAGTTATTGAAATCAAGAACAAAAAACTTCATGTGCAGGGGAATACATACATGTCACTCCCAATTTAGATATCCTATTTCATTTTATGGAGTGTTTTAGGGGACAAGCAGATTCTATTTGAACCGCTGTCCATACTAGGAGCCTTCAGGTATAGCTATCAAAGAGTTAGTTAGCACTTACCACAAAGCAGAGACAGACTGTGATTTCTTGAGGTGGTTTAAGATATGGAGGACAATGGTCAATCCAGTGTCTGACTTCAATCAAAGACAGGAAGACTAGAATAATTTATGTTTCATATAGACTAGAAGTTATGCTTTAGTTCATGATCCTCTGCCTTGTTATTTCAGGGACTGAAAATAACCCATTGTTCTCCTCATGCATGATACATCTTTGTGTTTGAGGGTTGATGAGAATTTAACAAAGGGTCAGCTTTCTGCATGTTTTTTTCTTTATATATATTTTTAGAGATTTATTTATTTATTATGTGTATTGTATTTGGCCTGCATGCCAGAAGAGGGCACCAAATCTCATTACAGATGGTTGTGAGCCACCATGTGGTTGCTGGGAATTGAACTCAGGACCTTTGGAAGAGCAGACAGTGCTCTTAACCACTGATCCATCTCTCCTGCCCCTGCATGTTTTTTTCTATTAGTGAGTTCTAGGCAACAAGAGCAAACATGGCAGTCTTTTGAGGTTTTAAGTCCTGTGAAATATCACCAAATATTTCCTTGTGTCTACTTAAAATTCATATGCTTACAAATGCAATCACAGAGTAAAATTTGGGGTCACTCTTTTCAGTCTTGAGGCATTTTCCATTTAATGGCACTCTCTTGAGATAGAACAAACTCTCTCCACCTCCCACACATCTCTTTTGCAAAGAATGATCTTGATAGCAAATCATTCCAAATCTCTGTCCAATTACTTGACAGGATGTTGGGGTTTGATTACAAGGAAAATAGTTTTAGAGTCAAGCACAACATGAGAAAAAGAATCCCAGAACCTGTGGCAGTCACATGCTGACTTCAAACCAGTGGGGGCTGCATAGAAATATCCTCCATCTAAAGGAAAATAAAACATTGTTAAATAAACCAGATAACTTTTGTTTCATGTGATACAAGTCTATATTTGAAAGTCTCTTGTCTCCTTCTCTGTGTACCTTAAGTCATAATTTTAATCCTTTTAGAAAATCTCATATGGTTTGTTTTCTTCAAAACCTCATATTCTAGAACAGAAATCAGGGCAAACCAGAGATCTTACATGTTTCTCACAGTTTTCTTCCTTACTAATTCTGCTTCTTTGATAATATTTTCCTTGAGGTTGGTAAAATGACAAACTTACTTAAGATTATTGTTCAAAATAAGGTTTTATATTCATTCATTTAATATCAATATTTTAATCTGATCAATCAAACAGTGCACTGAGAGGTAAGAAAGCTGAGTAATAGTGAGCATTCACATAAATGAGACAGGAGGCATGTTTAGTTCCTTCCTAAAACAAGCCTCACTTGATCCACACAAACAATTTCATCAGCTTGGAGTTCAGCATTTTAATAGGAAAAATGTAAGTGTTAGTAACTTAACAGAACTGGCATCCGAGCTATAAAAATTTACACATACCAAAAAAGATACAATACCAAGGTCACAATCACATTAAGCATGTCCATCTAGGGCTGTCTCCCTTGTTGACATCTGAGAGCTGTTGAAGTGTTTTAATAGCTTACAGAAGTGTCACAAATGCAAGAATATACCATGCAAAATTTTCTCATTCACTGTTCTTCTCACATGGCCCCTTATTATGTCTACATGAATTTTTTTTAATAATCTTTATTTTCAGTAAAGTGTCTTTACTCCCTTGTTATAATTATAGCCTTGCTTTTCCAAACTAAGTATGATTATAAGGTTATGTTAGAATTTTCAGAAAATATCTGTCTTTCCTCATCCAAGTTTGTAAAACTCACTTCAGGAAGTCTTTTATGTGCAGCTTTCCACACTGATCAGCAACCTCTGATATTTCTTTTCCACAACTGCAGATTTTGAAACCATATTATGTCCCTGGAGAGCAATTGTGTTGAACTGCTTTTTTGATGGAGGAGGGTTGTGTTTGTGCACACTTAGACAATGTTACATTTACACTGGACCTGTATCACTTGGGACATGGAGGCACTAAAACTTCCACACAGCTTTGAGGGATTTTTGTGAGTTTGGGCTTTAGTGTTCTGGATCAGCGGTTTTTAGTCTTAGCAGATCTATGAATCTCCCAGAGGGCTGGTTACACCTCAGAACCCTGGGTGCCACACTCAGTGTTTCTGATTCAGCCATTGCAGGAGATAGATACCAGGCCAACACCTGCTTGTCTGACTACAACAGGTGAAGGGCCACTGTGTGGTTAACCTGTGCATTTCTGAGAGGACAGAATATGAAAATATTCATAAAAATAATTGAGTCTCTACAAAGTCTTGAAAATCTAGAAAGCAGCTTTGATCTTCCCTTTTCTCCTTAAAATTTAGGCAATACAAAGAATTTTATGTTCTTTTAACATTTTTAAATTGATTCTTTGGGTTCTTTACATCATGTACCCCCATCTCACTCATTTCCCAGTCCTTCCATTTGCCCTTCACCCATACAGCCTCCCTCAGAAATAAAATATAAATGAAAAAAAGAAAAGAAAAAAGCATCTCTCCAACTTTTCTGGGCATCAGTCTGCTCCTCTCTTAACCACACCCTTCTCACCCCCCCGTCTTACTTTCAGTTCTGCCTTGTATGTGCCACTTCACCCCTCCTTCTTCCCTACCTCTCCATCACATATTCTTTCATTGCAGCTGTGGTGTTTCACCCAATTATACCCTTTTGCTAAACAGCTTTGCTTGTGAATGTTCAATACAATGAGTTGTTGATCTGATTCAAGGCCGTTGGTTTCTGTTGCAGCATCAATACTGGACCCTCACTGAGACTCCTCTCTGCTATCCTGCTGTTGCCCCAAGTCATGGAGATCCTGTGGTTATAGTTCTTCCAGCAATGCTTTACCCGTGCCCGTTCTCACATCTATGCCATTGGGGTTAGCACTCCCACACCACCAAGGCCAGCTCTCCTGTGCCCACACCACCTTGGGAGCTGCTGCTTTTTCTGGATGGGGAGGAGCAGATGGGTGAAGTGTGGGAGCCAGTGTGGTGTGCCCTACGCAGAACTGGTTGGAAACCTGCAGCCAGATTTCCTGTCCTGTAAGGTCCCATGTGTTCCTTGAAACTTCTTGGACCCAGGGGCAGGCTTCTGAATAATTTTGCTCTGTGGGCTGAATCTGCTTAGAGCATTGGGAGCGGGGAACTGTGTGTAGAAATATCTCTGCAGTCAACTTCAACATGCTTTTGGTGCACCCATGGAAAGCAGGTTGCCAAACTCGGAGATGCCTAATTTCTCCAGTATTTTCTAGATGTTTAGCACTTTTATTTAACCTGGAAGTTCCATTTATAGTCAATTTTATGGAAGTTGTAAAAGGCATCTCATGTTTTGTGTATCACTCTACTACTATGCTGTATCTTGAGACTTGCACAGAGTGAGAAATTTATTCTCACTTTCTTCGAAATCTTAGTCAACATGTGACTTGACAGCCTGGAAATATCTCATATTAAAGACCTACCTGTGCAGAAGCAGTGACTGCAATATATTTTCCCAGAAGATTTTGCTCTTGGTCACTATTGTGCCTGGTAGTAATTGCCCCATTAGGAATATAGAGATCCCCAGGTTCCAGGTTGGGCTGACATTATTTCCTGCTACAGTAACACACTTCAGTATCCCCTCGCTCTGGACAAAGCACTCACATCTGATATTTGGCCTTGGTATCAAAGATTCATTTTCAGAATCTTGTGTTTCTGGAAAGCAACATGTTTTCAGCCAATGAAATTAATTGGAAGATGAGGCAACAACATTTTCAGAGGTGAGGAAATAATAGCCACATTTTTTTTCTTTTCCTCATTTCTCCAAAGCACAAACTCTAGATAAGAAAGTAATAGTAATATTATTTTCATCAACTGCCAAGTCAGCTTTCCTTAAATGACTCAATTAATAATTCACATGTCTCCTGGCTTGTTAAGCAATTTAAAATTTTCTGAATAATAGAGTAAATTAAATTTTACTATAAAATTGCATTTGAAATAATTTATATTTTACAGTTACCTTAAATTTGAAGAACATACATATAGAAATAAGAAAAAGAAAAGACAGATAAAACAGAAAGATTGCTTCTATATTTGGAAAAATTTCCTTATGACTTAGATTTCTTAAAAATATGAAGTCTTTCCTAATATGGCAATAGTGTTGGATATACATGTGCTACTGAGGAGACAATCTATGCCTCTCTGTTTCCATGCATACATGGCAACTACTCATGCTCCCTTGACTCTAAATCACTGGGATTTTTGAAAAATTATAAAGAATTAAAAACATTGTTTTCATAATAAATGCTTACATTTAAAATGTGAATAAATTAAGGTGCTCATGTCTTCTATTTCCTCAACAAGTCTGAGTTATGTCAGCACATGTGGACATGATGGCTATATCAGAGGAAAAACTTGAAAACAATATAGCAGCTACCTTAACAAAAACATGGTTCTGGAAATTTTATTTTACAACATTGTAATGTTAAAATATGGTTTCACACAATTTTTAAGGACATTCAAGTACCTTGACTAAAAAGTGTGTACTGTACAAAGTTAGAAAAAAATAACTAATTTTTCAATAAATATGAATGCTAATAGATATATACATAAATACATGTATGTTAACTTTTAATTAGATATTTTCAGAAACATTATACTATTTTATCACACTATTTATTTAATAGATTCTTTAAACAATATTTGCTAGTTAAGAGAGAAAACAGTGAGAGTAATAATTTAATAGGATGATAAAAGTAGATACTTATTAAAAGTACATTTATGTGATCTAATCTTTTTGGAAATAAAACCTGTCATTATAAAAAAAGGAAAGAAACCTTTAAATGTAGAAGAAAAATAAATGTCCTAAACTGACAAAAAAGTACATTTATGTCTATCCTGTTGTTTAAAAACAATTGTTCGGGGCTGGAGAGGTGGCTCAGGGGTTAAGAGCACTGACTGCTCTTCCAGAGGTCCTGAGTTCAATTCCCAGCAACTACATGGTGGCTCACAACCATCTGTTATGAGATCTGGTGCTCTCTTCTGGTGTGCAGATATACATGGAAGCAGAATGTTGTATACATAATAAATAAAATCTTAAAAAGTCAACAACAACAACAAAAAAAACCAATTGTTCATTTTGAACATTAAGAAAGGTATTTAAAAGAAACACTTATATTCATTTAGCATTTCCCTCTCCTTTTAGGACATGTGGCCTGCTCTGTAAAATGGGCACATGTGTAAATTTATGTGGTTACAAACAAAGTAACTCAGGATTTCAGGAAGGATGCCCAGGAAATAAACACTGACAGGTAGGTAGAAGTTGGTAAGCATAACAAAAATAATCTTGGGAAGAGACACAGGATAAATAAAGTAATTAAAACTTGATTAAGTGAGAAGTAGCATATTGTTATATTGGATACCATTCTGAAAACAGAAAGGAGGATAAAAATTATACAAAGTTTGAATTCCGTGATAGCATGGGAAATTGGCATTTTTAGAAAAATAACTTTACTTTGATGAAGTCCTATTTTTATGACCATATGAGGTCAAGTAATGAAGGATTACAGACAAAAGATAAGTGGTCACCTATAAGGCCTCCTATGCAGGATATTCATAAGATATCTTAGTCTCTGATAAGAACTAAATGAAATGGAAAAATAAAGGGCTTTGCTCAATATACAATATACATTTGTATGAAAATGACATTGTGTATCACAGTCCTATGTACAATGTTTATACACAAGGGAATATTTTAAAATCTAAATAAGGGGGCTGCAGAGATAGCTCAGTGGCTAAGAGCACTGACTGTTCTTCCAGAGGTCCTGAGTTCAATTCCTGGCAACCTCATGGTGGCTCACAACCACCTTGAATGAGATCTGGTGCCCTCTGCGGGCATGCAGGCAGAAGACTGTATACATAATAAATAAAATATTTTTAAAAATATCTAAATAAAGCAATAAATCAATTGAACTTATATTTTCTATTGTTTGTACACTATGAAGTTACAACAACAAGGAAAATAGTTTGTAAAACACAAGTTCAAAGTGAAAATTGACTTTTAGTTACTGTAACATAAAAATAAAATGCTCAAGTCTAAAATTATTTTGCAAGGCTCTAAAATTATTTGGAACTAACAAGAGCACTCTATATTGACTGCTAAAATATTCCAGACTACCCTTTCTTATTATAAGAAAAATACTGGCAGAAAGCTAACCCATGCATGATGTCAAACAAACAAGTAAATCACTATGGTTGCATAGTTTGTTCTTAGCATGGTGTTTACAAATATACTTTTCACGTAGATATGTGCAGTATCATTTCCTTTTACTTTTTCTCCCCAACTGCACCCTTGTTACTTTTCCTACTGACACAATGGGATACCTACCAAGAACCTGGTATATATATTTGACAACTCTCTACTTTTTGTGGATAATCTTCTAAGTGCTATTGAGGAAGAAAAGAGTAGGTTTCCTGAAAGAACAAATGAGACAACTTGGAAAAAGTGAGCAACCATTGATTGTTGAATATTTTCAGCATGGTCTGTTTTTTATCTCTGAACCTTTTAAAACAAATTTACTTTTCTTTTGAGATTGTAATATAATTATGTCATTTTTTCCTTCCTCCAAACTCTCCCATTGCTCTTTTTCAAATTTATAGCCTTGTTTTTCAATAATTGCTACATGCATGCATTTAGGAATATCTATATCTATATGTATTTATGCTGGCCAGACAATATAATGTTACTTGTATATGTTTTCAGGACTGACCATTTGTGATTGGTTAACGTATTGGTGTGCTCTTCCCTGGGTAAGACTATTTTTCCCACTCTTATTCCTTTGTTGTTTCTAGTTCTTTGTATACCTCTATACCTTAAACAGTTCTCAGTGCACTCTGTATTCTTCAACTTTCCTCTTGGAAATATGAATCTTTATTTTATATATATATATATATATAATATATATATCTTCTATTATCTGTCTGTCTATTTCTCCTCCATCTATTTCCCGCCTATCTCTTATACAGAACATAGCCCATCTTCCACCTTTAGGGTCCATGTCTCTCAAGGAGATTTGGGATTCCTTTCCATTTTAATTTTATCTAACATGCATTTCTGCACTTGTCACCCTCCTTTTTATGAGTAGACTGATGACAGTTAACAAGAGCTCAGATGGTGATTTCATCCTGGTGGGCTTCTCTGATCAGCCACAGCTTGAAAAGGCCCTCTTTGTGGTGGTGCTAATCTTCTACCTCCTGACACTGGTAGGCAACACAGCTATCATCCTTGCCTCCTGTTTGGATTCCACGCTCCAAACACCCATGTACTACTTCCTTACCAACCTCTCTTTTGTGGATATCTGCTTTTCCACCAGCATTGTTCCTCAGCTGCTGTGGAATCTCCATGGTCCAGCCAAAACAATAACTCCCACAGGCTGTGCTATTCAGCTCTATGTGTCTCTGGCTCTAGGGTCCACTGAGTGTGTTCTCCTTGCAGTTATGGCATTTGATCGTTATGCCGCTGTTTGTCGGCCACTTCATTATACCACAGTTATGCACCCGCGCCTCTGCCAGTCTCTT
This sequence comes from Cricetulus griseus, assembly GCF_003668045.3. Taxonomy (NCBI): domain Eukaryota; kingdom Metazoa; phylum Chordata; class Mammalia; order Rodentia; family Cricetidae; genus Cricetulus; species Cricetulus griseus. Next base: position 17,881,326 of record NC_048602.1, on the reverse strand, counting down.
GCAGGAATAGCATGGCTGAGTGGTGTAGGAAACACACTGATTCAGGGCACAATCACCCTCCGCCTGCCTCGCTGTGGGAACCACAGGATTTATCACTTCATCTGTGAAGTTCCTGCCATGATCAAGTTGGCCTGTGTAGACATTCATGCCAATGAAGTGCAGCTGTTCATGGCTTCCTTGGTGCTGCTCCTCCTTCCGCTGGCACTCATCTTGGTATCATATGGGTACATTGCCCAAGTACTGATGAGGTTAAGGTCAGCTCTAACCTGGGGTAAAGCTCTTGGAACCTGTGGATCCCACCTGCTGGTAGTAGTGCTATTTTATGGCACAATCACTGCTGTCTATATCCAGCCTAACAGCTCCTATGCACATAGTCAGGGGAAGTTCATCACCCTTTTGTACACTGTGATTATTCCTACTCTAAACCCCCTCATCTACACTTTAAGAAACAAAGATGTGAAGGGAGCTTTGAAAAGGCTAGTGAGAAAAAATAACAGCACCAGAGACAAAATCCTTTCGAAGTAGAGATAAAAATCTGTTCTCACTAGTATGGAAGTGCTGATCCAGATTCATTACCCAGGGTCACCCAGACACAGATGATACAAAACCAAACTCACAGGAGAGCTACCAGCAATAAAACCACTCCCCTAATTATTGCACTCAGAGATGCCCCATCTAGACAGATGTTTTCTTCCTGATAATCACATTATCTAATAAACTGAAAACATTTGCTGTTTTCAATACTCCTACAATCAATTTTCTTTTTTATAGCCACTCTTTTATTAAGAATTCTGGATCTATCATATTAGAATAAATATGTCTATTAGTTGATCTCTTTTGTATAAAGTATGTTTACAGCTACCTAGAAGTCTTTGAGCCATTCTTTAGCAGTGTGTTCATGTGAACCTAGTGAGATATGGCTTCCCATATCCTTGAACCAAGGTCTCCTGGTAATGCCCTAGTCTAAGCCAGACACCTGGGCTTTTATCCCCTCACTGGTCTGCTCCAGTGGTCACCTAGTGGAGTTTTGTTGTGTTTTACATCCTGTGTTTTTGATAAATGAGATTTTCACTAAAATTTTAAGTTTATATATCAAATTATGTCCATTGGATGGTGATTCCTGAGCTTTGACTTTTGTATTCAGAATATTGGGTGATTTTTTAAAATGAGGTGATCTTAGAAATCCAATCCCTTCCAAGAAAAAACAGACAGGAAATTTGTGGAACTATAAAATTATTATAAATTGCTAGGTTCTCAGATTCAGCCTTCTCTATTTTGTTTGTAATATTCTTTAAATGTTTATATAATGTGAAATGACGTTCTTTTGGATTTCTATAACCAGGTTACTCAGAGGTAAAAAAAAAAGAACTGCCCTGTTTAAAGTTAGACTGCTAACTTGCTGGCATTTTCCACTGATATTTACAATAGATTTTACCCACTATTCACTGCTTCTATCTGATTCCAAGAGCCTGATAATGTTACATAGCCAACATTATTAACTAAAATCAAAGCGAAGATAATGAACCAAGTTTTCAATAGATAAACACTTTACAACAAAATCACAGCACTTTCATTTTTAAATGAAAATTAGTACAAAGATGTAGGAATTCAGACAGTGTGAAGTATTCAGTATTCAGAAAGCATGATAGATCAGCAGAACAAAATAGAGGGCTCAGCCATAAGTCTTGATATTTTCATGTGGCTTTGCTTATGATTGTTTTTTTAGTTTTTGACAAACCCATTTGAAATACTTCTTATATTTTACTAACACATATATGTGTCTGTGTGCATATGCACACAGATGTCCAAGGAAGCCAGGGAGTTATTGGATTCCCTAGAGCTGGCCTTGCCCAGGTGGGCACTGAGAATAATGAAAATAAAACTCAGGTCCTCTGTGAGGACTGTATGCACTCTTCACAGCTGAGGCACCTGCTGCAGCCCTTGATGATATTTGGTGTTGCCAGCTTCCTTCTTAGACTTGCTTCTGTGTATCCCTAAGGTTTACTTAGGGGTACACAGAAGTTTCCCTCTGCTGTTGTTGTTGTCTTGGATACAAAGAATCTTTGATATTAAATTTCTTCTAGACTACTTGGCACCTGTATTAATGCATGCTGATTGCTCTCATTTCTTTTATTAAAAATCCCATTGTAATTTTTCTGTTGGTTAATGGGTGTTTGAACGAATATGCAGTTTAATTTCCATGTTTGTGACTATTGTAAAGATTCTCCTATTATTAATTCTAAGTGTTGTCCATGGTGATCAGAGAAGACACTTAAATAATTTTACATTGTTTTTATTAGTTAAGACAGTTTCTATCCTAAACTTTATTTATCCTGGAGAATGTCTGTGCTAGTTAGGTTTTGTCAATTTGAGACAAAGTAGAAACAGACATCTGAGAAGAAGGAACCTCAATAGAGAAATTGCCTCCATCATATTTGCCTATAGGCTCATATGTGGAGAATTTTCTTGATTTTAGTTTATGGAGGAGGGACAAGAGCACACAGATGGTACTGATCCTAGTCAGATCAGCCTGTGTTTTACAGGAAAGATAGCTGAACATGAGCCTAGAAGGACGCCAGCAAGCAACACACTTTTGTGGGTTTTGTTTCAGTTCCTGTTTCTGGATTCCTGTTCTGAGTTCCTGCTATGTCTTCCCTTGATGACTGACTGTTAATTGGAAGCGTAAGATGAAATAAAACTCTTTTTCTCTAAGGTGATTTTTCTCAGTGTTCTATCAGAGCAACAGAAAGCAAACTAGGACAGCATGTCATGGACACTTGAGATCCATGTGTATTCTCAAGTTGAGGGAGGGCGTGTTTTCTAGATACTTACTAGTATCATGGTATTCAACATGATTTAGGTTTACTTTTTCCTTTTTTTCTGTATAATCAGCCCAGGAGGGTTAAAGGCCCTGCTACTTTGTCTCTGTGTTCCAGTCTGTCTCTTCATTTGAATCTATTCATAGTTATATATTTAGATGCTCTCAGGTACATTATGTTTCCACTGTTGTTATTGAATTGACTGTTTAATATTAAATAATGACTCTCTTTTACAGATTCAAAAAATTAAAGTCTGTTTTAAGTATAAAGTCTGAAGTTTAGCTACTGCAGCTATGTTTTGGCTTTCTCTTTCAAGGAATATATTCTTCAAACACTTCATTTTTAATGTCTAAATGTCCCCACAAATCAAGAGAGTCCTTGCAGCTTACAGATGAATCCCTTTAGTTATCCATCAATATAATATGTATATTATAGCAAATAATTTTATCTGTTTGCATTCTAGGTAGTTGCTGAAATGAAAGCCATTTTGATAATCATTCAAGTAACCTGCCACCTAATTATAAAAGATGACTTTAAGCTAAGTTAATTTAATTGCAAAAATATATATATTTTAAATCGATAGAGCTGTCAGATTTTAAATTTTCTTATTATAATTTACCTCTTTATATTACATTTGTATTAAAATAATTGCATAATTTTAATAGTTTTACATTTTTTTTTTGGTTTTTCAAGACAAGGTTTCTCTTTGTAGCTTTGGAGCCTATCCTGGCACTCACTCTGGAGACCAGACTGGCCTCGAATTCACAGAGATCCGCCTGCCTTTGCCTCCCATCCCGAAGTGCACCACCAACACCTGGCTAATAGTTTTAAATTTTAAATTTGATATATTTGCATACCATCATTAAATTATTAGCACATTCTGAATTTGATTGTATGTTAGCAATAAAAGAATTGGGCTGGAGAGATGACTTAGCAGTTAAGAGCACTGGATGTTCTTCCAAAGGTCCTGAGTTCAATTCCCAGCAGCCACATGGTAGCTCAGAATTATCTGTAATGAGATCTGGTGCCCTCTTCTGGCCTGCAGGCATACATTCGGGCAGAAGATTGTATACATAATAAATAAACAAATCATTTTTTAAAAAAAATCTGTTTGGTCTGGTGGTGATGAGCTACCTTGGCTTGTCTGACTTGGGAAATATAGATCTCATCAAGACTTCAGAAGGACAGGTTTGGTGGGTCAAATTTTCTTTCTTTCTTCTTTTCTTTCATATTTTGTCATTAAAAGCCATTTTATTTCTATGTTCCTTTAGCATTGTTTGGTGTGGGTTCCATAATCCAATTTTAAAAAGTGGTTGTTTTCTCTCATTTGTGCCACTGTTGTGCAGGCAGGAGCTAGGATTCTGTTGACATGCCTAGCTGGGATAATGGACCATTCTTTTACTGTCAACTGTATTATTCTCTATGAAATTATTTTCTATCATATAAGTAGTAACATTAGTTCATGGATACTACCAATGATCTATAAAAAGATTTAACTGCAAATATCTTAAAGAGTAATAAGAAAAGTAGAATGTAATTGGAAGGGAAAATAAGAAAACTCTTATATGACAAATTTAAATCTCTACAGAAAATGTTCTCATTGCCACAGTTATAAACAGTCAACAAATCAACAAACAAAATATCTCACAAAGGAATAGGAAAAAGTTACTTTGAAAACTGTTTGTGAGCTTAGTTCTTTTCAGAATCTGGTGACAAGGTAAACTGTGCCTTTGTTAGCTAGAGACCTAGTAGTAGCTCCCCAGTGATGCCAGAGGCCTGATTTTTATTTATGAAGAGAACTGAGAAGGCAGCTAAAGCCCTGAGGGAGAAGCTGGCCTTCTTGATGCTGTTAAGCTGGCAAAGCTAACTTTAGCCTAGTCATGAATACCATGAGAGATCTGAGAAGGATAAATTATAGCTGATATATAGTCCAAATGGCCTATGTATCAATTAAAATAACAGAGACTTGCCTACTACCTAGACCAGTTGCCCAAGGCTTCCATAGCTTTGTTGGGGGCAGAAGTATCCAGTCTTCAGCTGTCATGCAGGACAGTATTTAATCTTTAGCTGCCATACAGAACAACATAGGCCTTTGGCTGTTAGATCCAGGTCTGAGAGGAGGCACTTGGGGGACTGAACTTACTTTGAGCAGGCATAACATTTCTGGTTATTTATAAGATTAGGATTTTTACAGCTTTATTCCTGCTAAGTTTGAACTGAAGGGACCAGCCCCCCATTTTGGCAGCCATGACAGTAACATGTGCTGGCTATAACCTTGCCTTATCACTAGAGGTTAGGTGCCTGCCTCGTGACAAGGAACCAATCAGAAGTTAGCTGGTGGCGCTATGCTTTACGGCTCTGGGTGTGCTTTATGGACAAGCGCACAGCAATGACACACAGAGCATAGCAACCACTCTGGGAGGGCCTATGGGCCATAACAACCAATTGACCAACACAGGGCAAGCACTCCAAGCCTGGAGGCACACCAATCCTGAGCCTGTGTGTACCCCTAGACACTCCCCTTACGCTGCCCTACAAGATCGCTTGGCAGCCAGTTGGAGGGGTCTTTTCTAGCCATCTGCCATGGTGGGTGGGTGAAAGACCTGAGCTAACATGGGGTTAGCTCGTTAAAAAACAATAAAGCCTCATGCAGTTTGCCTTAAGCTCTTGAATCTGCCTGGTGATTGGGTTGACCTCGGTCGTGGCCTGGGACCCCGGATACCTGAGTTTTTCCAGGGGTCTAACAGAACATTAAAAAATGACAGTTTTGAACTGAAGCACTTTTAGTAACAAAATAAAAATTTTAATTATAAATACAGTTCATCCAGAGACTGGCAACTTTATTGATAGTGTACCATTATAAAATATCAAAGTTTTTGTATGACTTAGTTTATCCAAATATCTAAAGCTTAGCAAAGTGAACAAAGTTAAAAAAAAGCTATTACTATTATTACTGAGAACCTGAGTATACCTTAGGAATTTATAAATCTTATTCATCAAATATATCCTATTTGCCAAATATGCATCATTACTTATCTAAATTTTCTAAAACACCAGTGTTGAACAATTACCAAAGACATAGTTAGGTTTAAATCTGTATATCTGAGTAGACCTTTATAACCTTACATTTTTATCATTCTGTACAATAGATTCTGTATTCTAAACCACAGTTGAATCACATATATAGCATGCTATTGTTAGACCCCCAAAAACTCAAGTATCCGGGGTCTCAGGCCAGGTTCGCGGTCACCCCAATCACCAGGTGGATTCGAGAGTTTGCTGCAAACTGCACGAGGCTTAATTGTAATTTAACGAGCTAACCCCATGTTAGCTCGGGTCTTTCACCCACCCGCCATGGCGGACGGCTAGAAAAGACGGCTCCTTGGGTCTCCCAAAAGATCTTATAGGGCAGCGTAAGGGGAGTGTCTAGGGGTACGCACAGGCTTACGCACAGGCTCACGATTGGTGTGCTTCCAGGCTTGGAGGGCTTGCCCTGTGTTGATTGGTCAACTGGTTGTTATGGCCCATAGGCCCTCCCAGGGTGGTTGCTATGCTCTCTACGTCATTGTCGTGCGCTTGTCCGTAAAGCACATCCAGGGTCGTAAAGCATAGCGCCACCAGCTAACTTTTGATTGGTTCCTTGTCACAAGACAGGCATCTGACCTCTAAGTGACTAAGGTTCCTTGTCACGAGACAGGCATCTGACCTCTAAGTGACCAAGGCAGGTTTATGGCAAGCACGTGTTCGGCTGTTATGGCTGCCAAAAGGGAAGCAGGTTCCTTCATTCCCCCATTTTCTTTTTTGGAAATTCCAATCATGGAATTGCTGTCTCTCTAGCATCCCCATCAGGGAGTGATAGATACTGGTTTTTATCCCTGGTTTACGAAGGAAATTTGAGACCCCATTCCACATAGAGGGATACTCCCTTAGCCTAGACACACAGGGGAGGGTCTAGGCCCTGCTCCAAATGATGGGCAGACATTGAAGATCAACCATGGAATGCCTCATCCTCCCTGGGGTGCAGGAAGGTGTTGGGATAGGGAGTCTTTTGGGGACAGGGGAGGAGGGGAGAGATTGGGAACTAAGATTGACATATAGAAGAAGCTTGTTTCTAATTTAAATAAAAGAGGAAAATAGAGAAAGTGTTCAATATGTCTTTCTACAATAAGAGTTATACTAAGAATATTCATCAATGAGTAAATTTTAATAATTGATATTGAAATGGAAAGCAGTTAAATGTTATTTTTGCAATTATAATGTATGGGAAAGAAACAGGGGTGGTAAAGAAAAAAAGGAAGGGAGGTGAGAGAAGAAGAGGAGGGGAATTAAGGAAAAGAAAAGATAGGAAACATTAAGTTAAAATACACATGCCTGGATACATACATTAAAAAAAATAGTATAATAAAATGTCAAATATATGAAGTAAAACTTGAATGATAACTGTCATTGTGTCATACTGTTGTATGCACGCTTTCATTTAAGGTTGCCTCTGCAGTGTTGCTTAAATTATTATGTGGGTTCATCCTTGTGGATTCCCTGGAATTTTCCTAATGCTGGGTTTCTCCTTAACCCCATAATGGCTTCCTCAATTTTGCTAGAGGGATTGATCAGCAATTAAAGGGTAGGCTCACAACTAAAAATATAAGAGGGATTTTTCTTGTGTGACTATTTTGGGGTGGGACAATCCATCTTAAATCTGGCCCACACCTTCAGGTGGCAGACTGTAAAGGTCATGGAAGAAGGAACCTTCTTCTTGCTTGTTTTTTAGCTTGAAAGGAAGCTCCCTTCTTTCTTGCCCCTACTCTTGCTGGCAAACATATTGCCTCACTGGCATTAGAGCCTACTCTTTTTATTTTCCTTTTAAAATTTAAATTAGAAAAAAGAGCTTCTTGGACATGTCAACCCCAGGTCTCTATTTCTGTTCTCCCCTAGCCCCCACCATTCCTTTTGGTTTCTTCTCCCGAGAGGGATGTGAGGCATTCCATTAGCGATCTTTAAACTCTGTCATATCATTTGCAGGAGAGCCTGGTCCCTCCACAGTGTGTCTAGGCTGAGAGACTGTCCTTCCATGGGGATTGGCCTCCCAAAGTCCATTCGTGTATTAGGGGAGGCCACTACCAGAGGCCCAATATATTGACCAGACCTCCAAACTGACATCCCTGTTCAGGAGGTCTGGAATGGAACAGTCCTATGCTGGATTCCAAGCTATCAGTCTGGGGTCAATGAGCCACCCACTGTTCAGGTCATAAAGCCTACTTCTTATGGATTCTGGAGTATATTGAAGACCAACTGAGATATATAGCCTTGTGGACAGAACAACCATTGGTTTCTTTGATTTTTTTCATCTAGAGACAACTATTGTTGAATTAATCTAGCTATAATCTGTAAGCCACACTTACAAGTAACACACACACACACACACACACACACACAAACACACACACACACACACACACACACACACACACACACACACACACACACTTTTGCTATTGGTTCTGTTTGTCTAGACATCTCTGAATAACACAGAGAGAGACACTGCCTTAAAAAATAAAGTATAAAAGCTGCTAATGGAACATTCCTAGTGCTGAGCCTACATGCTCTACATGCTCACATATTCACCTTCCATGCTGCACATACAAAATGCAGCTGTGTTTCCTTTCTGTTGTAGTTTTAACCAGTTAACATCATGGATATAGAGTTGTTTTCTCTGACTTGGAGGGCCAAATAGTTTTGTTAGGCTAAAATCAGGATGGTTGCAAATTTCAGTTCCTACTTTGCAGGGATGAACTATATGGTCTAGTGCATTTTCAGCATCTGGGGACTACATGTGTTCGATATTTTGTAGTCCTCTGATACTCCTATGCCAAATACAGGAAGGGTCTTTCTCACAGTTCCCATTCTGACTTTTCTCATCACATATTGTGCAACTTCTGTAGCCCCTTCGTCTTTAAAGGACACTTAAATGCCCATCTAGGCTACCTGAATCAAAAGCCTTTGAAATAACAGTTGGCATGCAAGCATAGGTCATTTTTGACACACAATCAGTAACATTCACTGATTAGCATGTGGTAATCTTAAAGTAGTGGGAAGCTATTACAGATAAAAACAATAAACACTGGCTTGAACTTGGCAATAACCATAAATATGTATGATTTCAAATAATCCCCCCTTTATTGTGTTAAGTACTTAGGTTCACCTATAATTGAGTACAAAGAAAGCCAATTGTGTTTGACTGAAACAGAGAATATGAATTATATAGTACAAATCTACACACAAGAACATACTTGCTCACTGTGGAGGTACATGCCTGTAACTCAGGTACTTTGGAGCCCAGGGCAACTGAATTCTGTGATCACACATACCCTGGAGTACACACTAAATACCATACCTGCTTGGATTATGTAGTGGAACTCTCTCTCAAAAAAATCATCAAACATATATGCTGAGAAAAACCACACTATACCTTCACGAAAAAATTTCAACTATTCTTTCAACATAACTTTCTTAAGAATATATCTTGTCAGCTCTATGTGGTAGCAATTACTGTCCAGCATAAGAACTGAAGCAAATAAGGGAAAACCTTAGGCAAAACAAGTCAAATTAAATTAAGAGAAAAATAAAACCCCATTTCTTCTTGTTTTTTAGTAGAAATAATTTTTAAATAGAAACTCATGTCTCTACACTCTAGAATAAAATAAGAGTTTATTAAGTTAGTTAGAGAAAGAGGCTTTTTGGTTCTTGGTATCATATGTATCTTGGTATCACTAGCTAATGCTATTCTAGATATAATTGTTTGATTTCTCCCCATGAATGAATGGAAAGATATGCATTAAGTTTATTTGTAATGAAGTAATTTTCTAGAAAATAGCTTCATAGTTGGAGGTCCTCCATTGGGGAATAATTCCCTTCTATTGTCAGAACGTTTAATCTGCACAGCTGTAAATAATGGGAAACGAAAATCTCCAGTAAGGTTCATTTTTATGAGTGAACACAGGTAGTGAAGCCATTTTAAAAGTGATCCTCTCAGTTCATATGCCACTATTTATGAAAATTTTTATGGTAAAGTTCTGTAATACAGTATCCTTACTAAGCAACTCCTAATGATAATGAAGACTGCAATAATTATTGGACACTTAGAAGTTTTGCTATGTCTTAATTATACACATTCTTTTCATATTTATTTTTAAAATAGGTAATAAGCTTGCTTCACATGTAAATACCAGGTCTCTCTCCTCCTCCCCAACCACCCTCCCCAACTAAAATCCAACCTATCACAAACCTTTTCTGCTCCCCAGGGAGGGTGAGGCTTTTCATAAGGCATCTTCAGAGTCTTTCATATCCTTTGAGTTTGGGCATAGGCCCACTCCCCTGTGTCTAGTCAAAGAATATTTCTTCATGAGGAAAGGGCCCCCAAAGTCCATTTCTGTGCCAGGGATAAATATTGGTCTACTACCCGTGGCCCCATATATTGCCAATGCCTCCCAAATGACACCCATATTCAGGGGGTCTGAATCAGTCCCATGCTGGCCTCTCATCCATCAGTCTGTGTTCCATGAGCACCCCTCGTTCAATTCTTCAGTTTCTATATGTTTCACCAGCCTGGTCTTGACTCCATCGCTGATCATTCTTCCCACTCTGCAACTGTGTTCCAGGAGTGCATTTCAGTGTTTAGCTTATTATACTTTTTCAATGGATTTGCCACAGATTAAATAGCTTTTAATATTGTTGTCCTTTGCTTTATATCTAACGTACACTTAGGTTTGAGTACATAATGTTTGTCTTCTGGGTCTGGGTTACCTCACTCAGGTTCATTTTTGTCTCGTTCCTTCCATTTGTCTGCAAATTTCAAGATGCCACTGTTCCCCTCTCCACCAAAGTAATACACCTTGTGTAAATGCACCACATTTTCATTACCCATCCTTTGGTTGAGGGTCATCTAGAGAAGCTATGTTAAAAGGGGGGCCCTAAGAGAGATGATTGCATGGAAGACCCTAGGAAGAAAAAATGTTTCCATCTCCTTGGTAAACTGTGAGGGTGTGGAGAAAGGAGGGATTGAGGGATGGGAACATGAGGGGTCAAAAATTCTGAGTTGGGAGAGAGATGGTAAGGGAGAACAATGATAGAGACATCTTGATAGAGGGAGCCATCATGGGGTTATGGAGAAACATGGTACTAGATACCCCGGCGTCCATAAGGATGACTCCATCTAAGAATCCTACATAAAATGGAGAGGGTTTCTGAACAGTCCTTACCTTTTAATTAGATTAGTGATCACCCTGATTGTTATCATTGAATCTACAACCAGTAACTGATGGAAGCAGATGCATAGACCCATAGCCAAACACTGGGCTGAGCTCCTGGAGTTCAGTTGAAGAGATGGAGGAGGGGTCATATGAATAAGGGTCATCAAGACCATGATGGGGCAAACCACAAAGACAGCTGACTTGAATTATTGGGAGCTCACAAACTATGGAATGACAGCTGGTAATCTGCATGGGTCAAAACTAGGCCCTCTGCATGTGGGTGAGATTTCTATGGCTTGATCTGTTGTGTAGGTATGGGGTTTGCTGGCAGTGGGTCCCAGATCTATCTCGGCTACATGAACTGGCTTTTTAGAGCCTATTCCCTATGCTGGGATGCCATGCTCAGCTTTGATACAGGGTGTAGAACCTGGGTCCTGCCTCAAATTGGTATGTCAGATTTGGTTGTCTCCCCAAAGAGTCCTTTAACTCCACTGATGAATAAATGGGTGGTGGGAATGGAGGAGGTAGAGGGCAGGAGGAAGGAAGGGAGGGGGAACTGGTGTTAGTATGTAAAATGAAAAATAAATTCCTTATAGAATACAGAAGCTACAAAAGAGAAAAAGTTTCACAAATTACAGGTATTAAAATTAATAATCACAGCATGAAATAAACCTATCTCCATAGAGAGAAATGCCTTTAGGACTGTCTGATGTATTATATAAATTAAAATTTATGCATTTCCAAACTGTCTGAAACTATTTAATTCTATTATTTAAATGCTACATTCAACATTATTATGCCTAAAAACTTTGGGAATATTGTACATTTTAATTTTGGTGATATGTTCTTTTTTTAATTTATCCCAACTCCAGTTTCTATAAGAAAAGCACACTAGGTTGTGAAATTTATAAATGTGTTATATCTGTTTTTTGAACTTTTTTCTGGATATTCAGATAAAGCAATCTTTATATTTTACTAATTTACTCTAACATGATGATGATACCAATAATTAAAATTAAGAAAAAGGAAAAGGAAAATGTATTTTAGACAAGTACACCGTAGCAAATTTTGTAGAATCTACATTTGATTTAGGAAAGTCTGCCCATTTTGCTACCACATTGTTTAATATTACCATAAAAAAGAGTTTGCTTCCTCAACCCAGAAATGGTGCAATTTGGTGTTATTCAATTTCAATGTGTTTGTTGGTTTTCTGCAATTTGTATTCCTGTTGAATTCTAGCTTTAAAGCATGGTGATCTGAAAAGATACAGGGGGTTATTTCAATTCTTTTGTATCTGTGGAGGTGTGCTTGGTTGCCAACTATGTGGTCAATTTTAGAGAAGGTACCGTGTGGTGCTGAGAAGAAGGTATATTCTTTTGTGTTTGGATGGAATGTTCTATAGATGTCTGTTAATCCCAATTGGGTCATAACTTCTGTTAGATCCTTTGTTTCTTTGTTAAGTTTATGTCTGGTGCTCCTGCCTAGTGGTGAAGGAGGGGCGTTAAAGTCTCCTACTATAAGTGTGTTTGGTTTTATGTGTGGTTTGAGCTTTAGTAATGTTTCTTTTACAAATGTGGGTGCCTTCATATTTGGGGCATAGATGTTTAGGATTGAGACTTCTCCAGTGATGAGTATGAAATGCCCTCTTCATATCTTTTGATTGATTTTATTTTGAATTCTAATTTTTAGATATTAATATTGCTACACCAGCTTGTTTCTTATGTCCATTTGACTGTATAATCTTTTCCCAATCCTTTAATCTGAGGTAACGCCTGTCTCCGAAATTGAGGTGTGTTACTTGTATACAGAAGAAGGTTGGATTCTGTCTTCGTATCCATTCTGTTAAGCTGTATCATTTTATAGGCAGGTTAAGACCATTGATATTGAGGGAGATTAATGTCCTTTGTTCCTTCTTGTTTGTTTTCTATTTATTGTTGGGTGTCATTGGGTGTGGATTTCACCCACCTGTTTCTTTTCCTGTTTGGTAAGTTGCATTATCTATTTCCTATGTTTTAGTGAATGTAGTTATCTTTGATGGGTTGGAGTTTTCCCTCTAGGATTTTCTGCAGTGCTGGGTTTGTGGATATTTATTGTTTAAATCTGGTTTTGTCATGGAATATCTTGTTTTCTCCATCTATAGTGATTGAAAGCTTTGATGGGTACAGTAGTCTGGGTTGGCATCCATGTTCCCTTAGTGTTTGTAGGACATCTGTCCAGGATCTTCTGGTTTTCAGAATATCCAATGAGAAGTCAGGTGTGAATCTGATAGGTCTGCCTTCATAATTTACTTGATATTTTTCCTTTGCTGCTCTTAATATTTTCTCTTCATTCTGTAGTTTGGTGTTTTGATTGGTATGTGTTGAGGGGACTTCTTTTTGTGGTCCAGTCTGTATAGTGTTCTGTAAACTTCTTGTACTTTCATAGGCATATCCTTCTGTAGGTTGGGGATGTTTTCTTCTATGATTGTGTTGAATAGGTTTTCTGTACCTTTGACTTGTATTTCTTCACCTTCTTCTATACCTATTATTCTTAGATTCGGTCTTTTCAAGGTGTCCCATATTTCCTGGATATTTTGTGTTAGAGATTTGTAGGACTTGAAATTTTCCTTTGTCGTTGACTATATATCCTTTAGGGAGTCTTCAACAACTGAGATTCTTTCTTCCATCTTTTGTATTTTCTTGGTTATACTCACATCCTTAGATCCTCATTGTTTATCCAGCATTTGTATTTCCAGCATCCCCACATTCTGTGTTTTCCTTATTGTTTCTAATTCAGCTTTCATGCCTTAAACTGTTCCAGTGCTTCCTTCACTTGTATGGTCGTGTTTTCTTTAGATTATTTAAGAGAATTACTTATTTCTTGAATTTTTTGTTTGTTTTTTTCTTCTATTTCTTGTGCTGAGGATGATAGTACATGCCCTTTTTTTTCTTTTCTGAGACAGGGTTTCTCTGTGTAGCTATGGAGCCTATCCTGGCACTTGCTCTGGAGACTAGGCTGGTATTGAATTCAAAGAGATCCACATGCCTCTGCCTCCTGAGTGCTGAGATTAAAAGAGTGTACCACCAACACCCAGCTTTTCTTTAATTTCTTTAAGAGATTTTCTTGTTTCATCTTTAAGGGTCTAGAACACCTTCATGAAGTAGATTTTTAGGTCTGTTTTCTTGTTCCTCTGTGTTGTACATTTCAGATCGTGCTGGTTTTCATTCCCTAGATTCTGGTGGTGTCATATTGGTCTTTCTGTTGAGTGTATTCTTATTCTGCCTTCTTCCCATCTCTTCTTCCAGAGGGTTCATGTGGGGTCTCTCTATCTCCTCTTGCTACCCGGTGGTGTGCTTGGGCCAGCATTTCAATGTCTGCTGATTTGGATATTTTTGCCTCTCCTGGTAGTCTCCTCACTCAGGAGAGTATGGGGCAGCAGTGGGGGAAGGGAGTGTGCGGTATTTACAGACTCACATAGGTCCTTCCTGTCTAGGCAGGTCCACTCTATGCTGGCAGGTCTACTCTCTGCAGCCACAGGCCCAGAGAGATCCTGGGCTTGGGACTTTGGGGAGGAGTAGGGCTCAGGAGAGGTCAGGGAGGCCTACAGGGAAGGAAGAGTAGGGTATTTCCAAACTCACAGAGGTCCTTCCTGTCTGGGCAGGTCCACTCTATGTTGGTGGGTTCCTTCTCTGCAGCTGCATTCCCAGGGAGATCCTGGGCTGATTAAAGACTTCCTAGAATTCAATGAGAATGTAGACACAACATACCCAAACATATGGGACAATCTGAAAGCAGTGTTAAGACAAAAGTTCATAGCACTAAGTGTCCACATGAAGAAACTGGAGAAAAGTCACACTAAGGAATTGACAGAAAAACTGAAAGATTTACAGCAAAATAAAGCAAACTCACCACAGAGGAGTAGATGTTAGGAAACAATCAAGCTGATGGCCGAAATCAATAAAGTAGAAACTAGGAAAACATTACAAAGAGTCAATGAGACAAAGAGTTGGTTCTTTGAGAAGATCAAGAAGATAGCCAAACCTCTATCAAACTATCCAAAATGCAGAGAGAGAACATGCTAATCATCAAAATCAGAAATAAAAAGGGAGATATAACATGGACACTGAGGAAATCCAGAGAATCATCATATCATACTTTGAAAATCTGTACTCTACAAAATTCCAAAATCTAAAGGAAATGGACAATTTTCTGGATAGCTATCACTTAACAAAATTACACCAAGAACAAATAAGCTGTTTAAATCGATCTATAACTCCTAATGAAATAGAAGCAGTCGTCAAAAGCCTTGCACCCAAAAAAAGCCCAGGGCCAGGTGGCTTCACTGCAGAATTCTACTAGAAATTCAAATAATAGCTAAAACCAGTACTCCTCAAATTGTTTCACACAATAAAAGCAGAAGGGACATTGCCAAACTCTTTTTATGTGGCTACAATCTCTTTGATACCCAAGCCACACAAAAATAGTACTAAAAAAGAGAACTACAGACAAATATGCTTAATGAACATTCATGCAAAAATACTGAACAAAATATTGGTGAATCGAATCCAAGAATACATCAGAAAAATCTCCCACCATGATCAAGTAGGCTTCATCCCATTGATGCAAGGAAGGTTCAACATAGGAATATCCATTAATGTAATCCACCATATAAACAAACTGCAAAGAAAAACCACACGTTCCTCTCACTAGATGCTGAAAAAACCTTTGACCAAATACAACATCCCTTCATGATAAAGATCTTGGAGAGAACAGGAATAACAGGAACATATCTAAACATGATAAAAGAATATACAGCAAACCAACAGCTAGCATCAAACTTAATGTTGAGAAAAACAAAGCCATTCCTTTAAAATCACGAACAATACAAGGTTGTCCACTCTCTCCATACCTCTTCAATATTGTACTTGAAGTTCTAGCTAGAGCAATAAGACAAGAAAAGGAGATCAAAGCGATACAAATTGGAAAGGAAGAAATCAAACTTTCACTATTTGCAGATGATATGATTGTCTACATAAGTGACTCGAAAAACTACACCAGGAAACACCTGCAGCTGATGAACACCTTCAGCAAAGTAGAAGATACAAAATTAACTCAAAAAAATCAGTATTCCTACTATATACAGAATGAGAATGAAATCAGAGAAATATCATCCTTCACAATATCCACAAGCAACATAAAATATCTCGTGGTAACACTAACCAAAAAAGTGAAAGACCTGTACAATAAGAACTTTGAGTATTTAAAGTAAGAAATTAAAGAAGATACCAGAAAATGGAAAGATTTCCCAAGGTCTTGGATAGGTAGAATCAATGTAGTACAAATGGCAATCTTGCCAAAAGTAATCTACAGATGCAACACAATCCCCATCAAAATCCCAACACAGTTCTTCACAGACCTTGCAAGAACAATACTCAACTTTATATGGAAAACAAAAAAACAAGGATAGCCAAAACATCTCTGTACAATAAAGGATCATCTGGAGGTATCACCATCCCACACTTCAAGTTCTATTATAGGGCCATATTTCAGAAAACAGCTTGGTATTGGCACAAAAATAGGCAGATAGACCAATGTAATCGCATTGAAAACCCTGATATTAACACCTAAGAACACCTTATTTTTGATGAGGATGCTAAATCTATACAATGGAAAATAGATAGCATCTTCAACAAATGGTGCTGGCACAAATGGATTTGGACATGCAGAAGATTGCAGATAAATCCATATCTGTCACCATGCACAAAAATTAAGGGCAAATGGATCAAAGATCTCAACATAAATCCAGCCACAATGAATCTTCTAGAAGAGAAAGTGTGAGATACCCGTGAATGAATTGGCGCAGGAGATTGCTTCCTGAACATTACACAAGCATCACAGACATTGAGACCTGCAATTAATAAATGGGACTTCCTAAAACTGAGAAGTTTCTGTAAGGCAAAGGACACAGTCAGTAAGAGAAAATGACAGCCCACAGAATGGGAAAAGATCTTCACCAACCCCACATCTTATAGAGGGGTAATCTCCAAAATATACAAATTTACAAATATATACTCAAGAACCTAGCCACCAAAACACCAAACAATGAAATTAAAAAGTGGGATGCAGAACTAATTAGAGAATTCTCAACAGAGGAATCAGAAATGTCTGAAAGACACTTAAGAAAGTGCTCAAAATCCTTGGCATCAGACAAATGCAACTCAAAACAACTCTGAGATACCATCTTACACCAGCCAGAATGGCTAAAATCAAAAAACACCAATAAAATCTATGTTGGAGAGGATATGGAAAAAAAAGGAACACTCCTCCATTAATGCTGGGAGTGCAAACATGTAAGACCACTTTGGAAATCAGTATGGCCACTGCTCATAAAAATGGGACTCAGTCTACCTCAAGATCTAGCAATTCCAGCCGTGGGCATATACCCAAATAATGCATGTTCATATAACAAGTACATATATTCAACCATATTCCGAGCAGCATTGGTTGTAATAGCCAGAACCAGGATGCAACCTAGATGCTCCTCAACTGAAGAATGGATAGAGAAAATGTGGTACATTTATACAATGGAGTAATACTCAGCAGAAAAAAGCAACGGAATCTTGAAATTTACAAGCAAATGGATGGAACTAGAAGAAACCATCCTGAGTAAGGTAACCCAGTCAAAAAACACAAACATGATATGTACTCACTCATATCAATCTTTCCAATAACAAACTTCTTTCATTCTGTAATTTACGTTTGTTTTTCTAGGACACTGTTCAGAAAAGCCTTTTGTAGCAAGAGACTGCAAAGGAATTGCCTTGGGTGCTTAGAGTTGTGTCTAGAAAAGTTGTTTAAAACTCAGAGAAATGCAAACAAAGAAAACAGTGAAGACTGATTGTAGCTTCCATGGTAGTAAAGTGTTTGCCACTGACTTAGCTCCTAATACGTAGTTCTAGAGGCATGCTGGGTAATCAACTTTGGATTCAGTGTGCTCTAGGAGAACCTTAAGCTGTTTAAAATCTTTTCTAAGTTCCCCCTACTTCTTATGTATAATCTTTCACCACACTTGCAGTAGATTGCATAATATGGAAAAAATTAAAAATCAGAATGGCATTTGAGCAGAGGCGCAGGAAATGAGAACTGTTGGTAATATTAACAGATGTGACTGGACATGCAAACATAGTGTAAATTAAAATTTCCTGAAAAATTAAAAAGTGCTTGGACACAATCTGAACTAAATTTGGCTAAAGGATAGTAAGTAATATGTAGTTTGTGCTAGTTTTTAAATTCTTTCTTTGTTTACTAATTTTAGATCATAAAAAAATCACATACGTCAAAGCAATATTCATGATAGAATTGAACCAGAGGATTCCTATTTTAACGGTTAAGAAATTGAAGGAAAATATAAATATAGACTACTGAGACACAATAGCAAATAAGCTTCTGTCAATTGGTATTTTAAAAAGCCCCTCCAATACATACAAAAATATATTATTTCAATATAAAAAGTGAGAAAAATGTGTACCACATGCAGTAGAGTAGTAGTAAATACTTATATTGAAGCATTTAAAAATATCTATTCTAAATTCTTTGGAAACTGAAAATACAGTTATCAATCCTCCAAAATGCACTTTGCCTGAACAGAACTTGGTGATTTTGGAGAGTTGGAATGTTGCATATTCAGGACTAATTTACCTCTGGCTTTCTTTAATCCAGTTAATAGCATTTATTGTCTGCCTCTGTATCTGGCCTAACATCTTTTAAAACCTCAAGCCATGTCCTTGAAGTATATTCTTTGCAGACTATTAGTTCCTACTAATGTAAAAGCTAAGAATGGCATCTGAAACTACTAAAGAATTTTCCTTGCTTTATTAATAATCTATGATTCCCACCAATGTACTAGGTGAATGGAAGGTTTCATAACTGTTTCCATGGTGGAAAATGTCAATTGGAGAAACTTGAATTCATATTCCTGGCCCACAGGCATTGATTTAGGGTTCAGAATTGGACACTTTCTTAGTCCTCTTGAGTTAAAAATTGTGTTTTTCATCTACAGTATTAACTCTTAAGTTTGGGGCACCAGGTATGACCCACATTCACTAGTGGATTCACAAGATGGGCACGAGTGTTAACATTCTGTGTCCTACAATATGTGTGGATTTCTCTCATGGACTTCACTGGGTGTCCTGGGGGACATGAATCTCTCTTGTTTCTTTTCATATTCCATTGGTGTATCCACCAGGGTTTTCGATATCCCTTTATTTGTCTCAGAACAACTGGTCAGAGAAATTATTTTCAGCATAATTGTTGGCATGTGGATTTATCTCTTCCCATGACTCCAACATATAATCCTATATGTGATTCCTGTGCTATCTCCAACCTTCTTCAATGTTGCCCATTGAAGATGCCAAAGATAACAGACTCAACAGGTTGAGAAGAATTTGCAGAATGTGAAACTGCTTTATTGGAAAGCCCAAGACAACATATCTCACTCCAGGCCATAAAACAAACTTGTTGGCTTTATTAGAAAGACACAAATAAGGGGTGGTCATCCAATATCTTGAGACATTACACATTCCTCTAAAAGTGTGAGATAAATCCATTATTCATATAAGTTACACACTGAATGTGAGAACTTATGGAGCCACTGTTATGAACACAACATATGTGCTGGAAGAAATACAAACACATACAGCTAACA
Organism: Cricetulus griseus; assembly: GCF_003668045.3. Lineage (NCBI taxonomy): Eukaryota > Metazoa > Chordata > Mammalia > Rodentia > Cricetidae > Cricetulus > Cricetulus griseus. Next base: position 17,861,578 of record NC_048602.1, on the reverse strand, counting down.
TAAAATGCTGCAATTTTCAGCGGGGGTGGGGGGTTGGCAATGGAGTCTTAAAATTCGAGGGCAAATGGATGGACCTAGATGAAGCCAACAAGAGTGAGGTAACTCAGTCCCCAAAAGACAAAAATTGTTTTTAGATTTTAAATCTAGAGCAAAGAAGTAGAAGCCCACAATCTACAACTCCAGAGAAGCTAGGACACAAGGAGGACCCCAAGGGAGAAATACGTGGACACCTCGGAGAAGGGGAAAGTGACAAGATCTCCTATGAAAATGGAGAGCATGGAGAGGGAGAGGGAGTTAGAAGAAACAGAAGGAAGAAGAGGAGTGAGGAGGAGGACATGAGGAAACAGGAAGGTCTAATCAGGGGAAGTTATTGGTAAATAAAATGGAGGGTCCAAGTGCTAAATCACACTTGGTGTTCAAACAAATCCCTGCGTTCTTTGTTACTTATATTCCTTCAGTCCTGCATTCTCAAAGGGGCCAGCAATCCCAGGACAGAGAGCATGGTTGGTTGATTGGTTGGTCGAGCGGTGGGTCAGTGACGGTTCACATTCTAGCCCTCCTATTCTTATAATCCTTGAGGGCCTTGGCCATGAGCGGGGCGGGTTTCTTAGCCTTAGTCTTCTTGCTGCCATTGGTGCTGCCTGCCAAGAACGGGTGGGGAGCCCTCGGCACATTTCCAGGGCCAGGGTGGTCTGGGAGGCTGTGCATATTTTGTTGGGAGGCCTCCCCTCTGGGTCCTGAGTCTGCATGCTGGCCTGGGCTTGTGGCCTGAGCATGGGTGTCGATCACCTTGGTTTGGCGGCCTTGAGGCTTCTTGGCTCGTGAGCTCTGGATTTGCAACTTGAGCTCCAAGGACTCATGAAACCTGAGGAGTCTCTGGATCTCAGTCTGGATGTCAGTTGGCTTACCAGTTTTGATCTGGGTCCCGAGGAAGTCCTCTTCCTGCTCACTCCGTACTAGCCCTTCCTCCAGAGCAGGTTTGCAGTGAGTTTCCCTTGTAGATTGAGGCTTATCCTGGTGTCCTTTGTTCGTAATCTGCTGGAGAGGTCTGGCAGGTCTGCCACCAGAATACACTGGCGTTTTGAAGGTTTTCCTGCATGCCCATGGTGCTGCTTCTTGGTCAGTGTGCAAGTCAAAGTTCTCAGGTACATCTTGGGGGGAGCAGGTTTCGAGATTTGAGGTGATCTCTGGAAAGGGACTGCCATCCAGGAGGAGATTCAGATTGTTGCAACTTTGAGACGTGCTTGGAGGCTCCTTTGCTTTTGGGGTCTGGTCCTCAGCTTTCCAGGTGCTTCTCTTCTTCCTCTTGCGGGGAGGCAGTGCGGAGGAAGAGTCATAGTTGAGACAAGCCTCAAAAGAACCGGGAGGGTAGTCTTCCTGGGTCCAGGGCTCTGGTTTCTTTGCCTTCAGTGGAGACAAATGCTGCTTAGGGCCCAGCCTCTCGCTTGCTAGAGAGGGGCTTCATCCCTTTAAGAGGCCAGGGCTCAACCAAAGTTCCTTGGGGCTTGCCTATCGTCCCCTGGCTCTCTGTGTCTGGCTGAGGGTCCTGGAAGGACCCTCTTTGTGTCTTTCTTCCAGCTGGCTTCATGATCGAGCTGCACGTTGCAATATGCTTGGAGATTGTGTCCATGCTCTGACTCGCACTGGGTTGTGGGCTCCTACTACTGACTTCCAACACCTGGCTCCCATCTTCTTCCTGACCCGGGGAAGCAGGCTTCTGTGGATTGTTTTCTGGAGAGTTTCTGGGAATGTGTGTCATTGCAACCCTGTGTAAGTCAAAGTTCTGCTGGGGCCCGGGCGCGGCCTGGGACCCAACCTGGGACCCCTCTGACCACTTGGCGGCTAACTACTTGGCAAATGGGACCAGGAGCTGCTGGTTCTTCAAGAGCTTGACGTTCTCCCTGAAGCCTATCTCCTCCAGGATGTCGCCCAGCAATGGCTGTGAAGAGAGTTTCTTCAGTGTTTTGTAGAGCTGTCTGGGCTCTGTCTTCTTGCACAGGCGTTGGCGCAGCTTCTGCATGGCTTCTGAAGTTTTTCTGGGAATTTCTGTTAGTGTGCTCCTATTTAAGGAAAAGACCTGTGGCCCAGAGGTCACAAACAATTACCGAATGCAATACTCTGTATTTACTATGTTCATAGTTCTGCAATCATACAATGAATAAAAGTAGATATCATGATGTCACTTTTGAGAGAATGCAGTCTTCTCTCTATGTTTCACAAATATACTCATCAGAAATATTTAATTATGACTATAATGCTGAGTCCCTTTTTTCTTAATTACTGAGCTTTTAAAAAAATATACTAAGTACATATATTAGAGTCTCAAATTAAGTTAAAAAGGGGTGAGGGGAATTGAGTGTATCCGAAGTAGAGTGGATGAGTGGTTTATCTAGTAGGAGTATAGAAAGATAAGATTGTATTTGTGATAATTTATTTGACAGAATAATCTTTTTTGAATAAAAATAAGTATAATTGTATAATAAATGTAATGACTAGATTATGTGAAATATTGAACCTACACATCTCTTTGTCTTTCTCACTGTGTGTGTGGGGGGAGAATTCATCTCTGAATAAATTCTGGTCTTTCTGTCGTGTAGAATTAGCCTCGTGAATGACTTTCAATAGATTGACTGTTGGATTACCTGATTTTTCCCTTCATAGTTTTGTTAGTAGATCATTTGTTATATGTTTGATCAATATTATTATAGACCTGATATGAAGAATAGATGTATAAACCTCTCCTTTATCCCCTGTTAGTAAAGTTCTATAATTTCTTTCCC